>NC_052614.1:32241362-32383282 GCF_016545825.1 Eucalyptus grandis | reverse complement strand
GTCTAAAGGTTGCAATATTTCTTCCATAAAATGAAGTCCGTTACAAGGATCAATCACAAACCTTGATTCCGTGAGAATTATGTGAATCTTACATGCAAGAATCAATTGAATGGTTATGATAGATTTAACTTGACGTATCCAATGCAAGTAAGAATTTGCGCTAGACTTATCGAACCCAAAGATCAAATGGACAAGTTTGGGAAAGAGTTGATCCATCCAAGTCACGATTTTTTACTACCCACAAATAAACTGAATGGATATCCATGCAAAAGTCCCGGAGTTCATAGACTAAGCGACACCAATAAATTGTTGGAACCAAAAGGATAAACGAGCTTCGAAGGATTTGGTAAGGAGAGAGTGCAAACACACACAGAGATTATAGTACTCAAAATGCCTTGCTAAGGCTTAATATGGAGTACACACAAGCTTTGTTAAGCTTAAAACTCTCTTTATCTCTCTATATGCTTCTAAAGCTCTCTCACTCTCTAAAAAAATAAACTAACGTAATTATATGTATTTATAAGCATCTTCCACCGCCTGGACTTCAACATGCAAGAAGTGAAGCTGAACTTTTCCTCTTGATTTGCCGTCTTTAGTGAAAGGGAGTTACCAACATTAATGTGAAAGGGTCTGCCGCAACTTTTTCTTCACGTCAAGCACAAGTCACTAGTTAGCAAGTTGAACCTTGCTTCCCTTTTTCTTTTGACCGACGTGTTCCTACTTCTTGAAGACTCCACTAGCTGCTTGTGAGAGGATATAATATTATAATATATGCCCCAAGTCCAGTCTAGTGGCCGACTTCATGCATAATGGACTTTCATTTCCTTCTTTGCTAAGGAGTATGGGAACCCCAACATTGGACTCAACTGCCATGTATGAAGACAAGTCCAAGTAAAATTTAATTTAATCTAAATCAATTTTACTACTTCCAACATAAACTATAACCTATTCAATTTCTTAATTTTGTGTTTGAAACAATAAAACGAAATGAAATAACTTTTAATTTGGTAAGCTCACAGGATGGATACAATGCAGGTTCTTTTGTTTTGTTATAAGAAATGGATTGTGAAAGTAGAATGGGAAATTAATTCTAATGAATATAATAAAATATATAGATACGCATTATAATTCATTTACAAAAATGTATTCTAAAATCACAGTTAATAAACCTGATAGTCATGATAATAATTAAAGAATATCATCCATTAAGTTGTCAATAATGATTGATTTATCGTAGAATCCTTATTGTTTCAATTTTAGATTAACGAACTATTAGGATAACTGTGAAACATTTTTACTCTTATAATCCGCTTTAGATCTAAAATCCATATAGTTTAATCTCATACTAAATTAGATTATTATTTTTTATAGTATATTTGTTTAATTTTACGTTTTACATTAATCTATAAGTATATGTTAATGTGGCTTTCTTATTTGTAGTTCAGCATCTAATGGTTACTTATATTTAGTGAAGAAATATTTAACTGTTATTCATACATTTATAGCATATTAATAGTCAAGTTAGAGTGGAATAGGAAAATAGAATCATTGACTCTTCCACAAGGCGGGATGTCCAATCACTTCACTGACTGACTTCAGCAACATATATTCGACAATAAATTTTACGTGGATTTATAATAATAACTTATTCAACGTGACTCTTTTTTAAAGGCAACGCGTTTCTGGCTGGAGTCAATCGTTTGGTGGCACTTCACGAGGAAATGCGAGGAACGCGAGGAAGGTTTTGCTCGGAGGGCTTGGAAGGAGGGAGACGCAGCGAGGAAAGGCGAGAACAGGAAGCCATCGTGGTGTTATCGTTATGCTCTGCTTCTGCTTCATGCGAATGGCAGGAAAGCAGCATCGGAGGAGCTCTGAGGTCTCAGTGGTGGAATAAAATCTCGAAGCCGGAAGGAGCAAAGAAGCTGAAGCCGAGGCACACTTTTCTGGGCATGAGATAAAGGATCGTCACAGAAGAGAGATAGACTGGGGGTCGGATAGAGAGAAAACCACCTCCATTTCCAATGCAAAGACAAAGCTTAATGAAAAAAAATGGATCCAGCATGGGCAGTATAGTTGGTCCGGTTCCGGCAGCTTTAGTTGATTTGGTTCTCATCTTAGAATTGAGAACCCGACCACTCATCACCGATTTCAATTTTATGGAATTGGGAATTGAACTGCTGCCCCTCGGAATTGCCCAAAACTAATTGATCCAGTTCAGTCCGGGTAATTTCCATTGCACACCCCTACATTGAACAACAAGAAGAGAGGAAACAAACAGCAAAATTTATAGACAAAGAGGGGGAAGCTATATTTGATTTGATGGCGGTGGCGAAGACATTTGCTTCAAGGGCATCCTTTGGCGGCACCCACAAGATAAAGACTTGTCACTTGTGGACCTGATTTTGGGTTAAGGTAACGGTTGGGCTTTTTGGTTTGATCTAATCTAGCCCCAATTTATCAATTTTGGGTAGAAAGAAAAAAAATTTTCTACAGACTTTTGATGATATCAGTGCCTTGGTAAGTCACATCAAATTAGATTAAATTCATGCCACATTGGATTTTCTGATAATGGAAATCATTGATGTCACTTAAGTGAATATTTTTAGAAGTTATAAAATTTAAGTGATTGATTAAATAATTATGACACCAAAACGAGTGTTATATGAAAGTTATGGAATTGTTAGTGTCCTTTTCCCATGTAACTAAGCAATAAAAAGTGAGAATACTACTTTCTCATTTTTTTAATAAGAAGCACTATTTATTTGAAATCAATAATTACTTAATTAGGCTACCATGTAGCAAATGGTAAAACTAGAAGGAGGTGAACGTCCACTAATAACAGGGCTCTCCTTTGCTGGGAGGCAAGCATTAAATTCCTTCAGACAAATTGAAGAAGTATGGTTCTTTCTTAGAGATCTAAATCTACACGTGAAGCGCATGGTTCTATCACTTCAACTTATGCGGCCACGTTATTTTCCTCGGGCGGCAGCTTTTGTAATTATGCCAATAGCTCTACAAACAGAGTTTTACCTGGAGCTTGGGAGTAAGCAGCGGAACCAAAGTGTGAGCTTTAGAACAAGAGAGGAAGAGAGTTGGCTTCGCGAGAGAAATGAATAAACAAAGAGTTAAAGAGTTTGTCTTAGTATGAGGTAGGCTGAGTGTGTGGGCAGGAAAATAAATTGTAATAGTTGTGGGACATAACATTTTATTTGTGTGTTATATTTGTATCGCATTTTGATATAAATCTATCTCAATTTGTCTAATTCAATTTTCTCATGTTACCACCATGATGCTTTTGCCCCCAACACTATAACTAAGAACAAGTAGTCCCCCAAATTTGTGGGGATTGTTTAGAGAGTTTTTAATGGAAAATTATCCCATATAAGAAAAAGTAGAAACCAATAAATGAGCTTAAATATGAGAATGCTAGAGTATATGACATTTAAAGACCACGGGCTGTGATCAACTGGACCTATGAAACTTGGAATATGTCCGATGAAACTTGGAATTTGTCTCTTGAAAGTTAACTGCTTTGAGTATACGATGGTCATGCTAAAAAAGGCAAAAGAGAAGAACTTGAGGGAAAAATGATAAATTATATTTAAAAAAAATGGAGAAATGGCAAAAAGTGAGTAGGTGAATTCAAGTGTGCGACTTTAGTGACACCAATCAACTAAATCGAAGTCTGCTACATGGGATCAAATGGACAATCATAAATTATGTGGGTCTTATGTGTGACAATCATAAATTCAATGGTCATTAATGATGAATCTGACCTAACTTAGCCAACACAAATAAGAATTACCGCTAGACTTATTGAACCCAAAGATCGAATGGACAAGTTTGGGAAAGGGCTAATCCATCAAAGTCACAATTTTTTTTTTTATCACCGGCAAACAAACCGAATGGATATCAATTTAAAAGTTTCAAAGTTCGTAGACTAAGCGACACCAATCAACTATAACCTATTCAATTTCCACTAAATTTGTGTTGGATACAATAAAAACGGAATGGGATAACTTTTATTCGGTAAGTTTACAGGATGAGTACAATGAGGGTTCTTTTGCTTTATTACAGGAAATGCATTGTGAAAATAGAATGGGATATTAATTCTAATGAATTTAATAAAATATGCTGATACACATTATAATTCATTTACAAAAATGTATTCTAAAATCACAATTAATAAATTGATAGTCATCATTATAATTAAATATATCGTCAACTAAGTTGTTAAAACCTTGTTTTAATATAGAATGATTGTTTGTCGTAATTTTAGATTGATGAACAATAAGCATAATTGTAAACCATTTTTTATTGTAAGGTTAATACCACAAAAATCTCACACTGATACACTTCTGATAAATTTATCCAAAAATTAATTTTTTTTATCACTAAAATCCCTTAATTAGTATAATTTGTAACAAATTTATCATCCATTACTTTATGTTAAATTAGATTAATACTATGAAAAACTACAAACTGGTAGAGTTATGATAAATGGAGAGTATCCAGTCAACTGTGTATGTCATAAAATTGATAATTTGATAGTAAAATTTAATGTAAATTAACTGATGATGATTTTGTCACAAGCGTCTGGTTGAAATTTTTCGTGGTAAAAATTTGGTTTTGGATAAATTTATCATGGGTGTATTAGTTTAAGACTTTTTATGATATTAATTCTTAATTGTATAATCTGCTTTAGAATTAAATATCATACTCTAACCTCTCTCCCTCGCACGCTTTAAAAGCACTCCTTTAGTTTATTTTTGTGGAAGATAAGGTAGATTCTTGTTGGAGGATATGGCCAAATGATAACATTGGGCGGAGATCAAGGTCCAAGGGAAGGCAATGACCCACCACGTGCTTTCTGCTCTCAGTCAATCAACAAGAATTTGGAAGATGTGCTCTTCCATTATCTGCACCACTTGCTTACTGCTCTCAATCGAGGCCATGACCCACCACGGTTCAGAAAGACGTGCTCTTCCATTTTCTTCACTGAAATAAAACGCACAAAGGGAATGAGCTTTAAAGCAAATGGGAGACAGAAGACCTGCATTTGCAAGAGCCTTCAAAAGCTACTATGGCAAACAGCAATATGAATTTGGAAAACGCTCATCTGGATTTTTCACAAAATTATTTGTCTTGACAGTGGGCTGATGGCCAAAAAGTCTATCACCCCACGCAACACTCGTGGAATAAATTGAAATTTTGCTATAGATAATTGTATTACTCAATTGATCACTATTCAAATTGATCATTGGAATCAATAGCAATGCATGTATCCTGATTAAAAAAAGCCAACATCAGCCCATAGAATAATTACTTAGAAAAATTAAAAGTCATATTACCTCAATACATAGATTAACAGCAAAATAATCTTACTGGGAAGATGATTTTATGCGTTCTCATTCATTGGATAGTAAGAGAAATTCTTTCCTTTTTCTTTTCCTGAATGCGGATTTGGAAAAAAAAAACATAAAAAAAAACATAAAAAAAAAGTTCATTGCATGGAAAATTTGCACATACTTCAAACAGTGAATGAAAAATTTGCAGCTCTAGCAATTGAATATCATGGCTTATTTGATTAATTGAACAAAATGTACGTAGTACTCTTCTTTATATTAATGGGAAAAATATACTATAAGATAAAAGTAAAGATAGTAGTATTAAAATGACATTTCTTGTTAAAATAGAAATTTTTTGAAAAATTTCAATATGAAACTACAAACATGAAGGCCGAACGTTATAGATTGAATAAACCACGATAACATGGTTCAAAATGTCAATTGACAATGTGTGCAAATTGTAATAATAACTTGAAAAAGGTCGATAAAAAGAAATCAAGATATTAATAGGACATCTTTTTCTTGGCACGTTATAATGAAGAGCACGGAAAGCAAACCAACAAGACAAAAACATACATGTGAGTATTAAGCAACAACGAGGGAAAGAAATTAATCGCATAAAAATACAATAGAAAATTGGAAGGAAAATACAATAGAAAATTGGAAGGAACCAAAATGATCGGCTCTTTTAATTCACGACATATTTCACCGTGCCAGTATTCGATTTTCATGAAAACATAAATCGAACATAACTACTCGAATAATTTTCCATCATCGGAAAATGTTGGTGGTTACTTTTTCTAAAGAGAGATGCTTGTGGCATTGAAAACTGTAAAGTCAAAAGATACTTTTGAATTTGATTATCGATGATGACATGAACTGGAATGTATAGGAAGAAGGGTCTTCTATGAAGATCTCGAAGGATACAATTTCTGGTATATCAAGTGGTACAAAATTTTGAAGGGCATATAATGGGAACGTAAGAGAAAAGTTCGGAAATCACTCTCGGTCGGGCTTCATTGTTGTTGCTCATAGAAACATCGGGGAGCCTCATGTTTGAATGCCACTAAGTTGTGGCGGTCAATTCTCAGGAAATCTGTTTGCCTTTTTCTTCTTTCAATTCTCTTGTCCAGAAGAGTCTGTTTAAGTTGACAGTTGACACCATACAACCATATTATGGTACATTCGCAGAAATCTAGGAATTAAGAGATCATAAACTGATGACAGAGTGGGTGCCGACATATCGCAGATTTCAACACAATAAATCGTAGAAATAGCCAATAGAAATGCAAGGGAAACACTTCTATGGAATGTGTCTAAAAAGCAAAAGGAAATCCAGAGATGTTACATTCTTCGGAGGGATCATCTAATGAAGCAGGACGTAAATATCAAAAGCAGATGCCTGAATCATGCAGAGACGCAAGTAAAGATCAACTATGTTGAAAAAAGAAGATTCAGAAACATGTAATTGAGTGAAGTCACGCCTTGCTCCTCTACCCATGTGACATAAGATTCCTCAGCCTGGTCTTTACTACCACGGACTAACCAAGAAGGAAACTATAATAAGTGGGTACTGTATGATGTATGCAAGTCTCTTCACAGCTTCTGAATCTTCTGTTTGATCTGGCCTGGCAACGAAGAGATGCATTTTATTTGGTTGTGAAAGGCAAGACCGTCCTGGAATGTGCTATACTAATCCGGGTTATTCATGATGGAACATTTTTACCTGCTGCTCAGCCTAAGTTGGCTGCTCAGCCCGAGCCATTAGTTCACAGAGATATTTCAGAGTACCCAGAAAACACTAAAACTAGTCGAATGATATTCATTCAAGTAGATAAACTACTTAGCATGTAAAATTTATTCAAGGGGGAAAAACAACAAACTAATGCCAGATGAGGTTCAGTAACATCAATTCATCATTCTTTTTGAATTTTTCATCCTGTAATCATCTAGATCATCAGGGTTATCGGGTGCCTCTCATTAATCACATAAATAATTCCCACATAAAAAGTGCATGCCATGGTGATTTTTCCCTCAGTATTGTCTATGTAGAGGTGTATGAGCATATATTTGGCCTTTCTGCATCACATTCAGATATGACCATTCTATACATCATCGTTGGGCAAAAGAAATGAACAGAGATCACATCCAGTTATTTCTTCCATTACAATACTCCTGCTAGCGAATACTCCATGTATATTGAATAAATGGGCATATCATCTTACTAAGGATAATCAGTCAGTTAGATGGAAGAAATTAAGAACAACAATGACCAGAATGATTAGGGAATTCAGAAATGCTGATTCATGCACTCATTCACATATTTGTGAAAATGGTACAATGAAGTCGAAGTGTTAAGTGGTATACCAAGCAATTGCTGGGCATTGTTGAGAATAACTTCATAAAGGAAAAATATTGCATTCTCTAAAGAAGTGAAAAAGAAAAATGGAAATATCCAAGAAGAAGCCATTCCAGTCACAAGGAAGTCCACCAATGCAAGTGAAACTTACGGATCGTCATTAAATTGAAAAGACGCATGACCTTTAGAATGAATATTGGCCTCAGAAACTTCAGACTTACTCGAGGAAGCATGAAATGGATCTCTTTCGAGTCCTCATTTAGACCAGAGGCGTACCACAACCTTCGCAAATATCTGGCCTTTCTAGGGAGCTCGACTACTAGAGGCTGTCCTTTTGAGTTATGTTCTTGCAATGTTGGATATGACGTGTTCTCAGCTTCTTCAAGTTCGACAAATCTGGCAGTCCTTGAAGGGAATCACAGTATGAGATGGTCAATGTTCTCAGCGATGTCAAGCATTCAAGGCCGTCTAACTTTACCAGCTCACAGTGAGAAATAAGCAAGGCTACCAAGGATGAGAGATTTTGAAGTCCTTCGATTTCCATTACAGAACATAACAGAAGCTCCAATCCAGATAGAGACTTGAGATACTTAAGCTCCGGCAATGTCTTTAAGGATTTGCAGTCTCGGAGGGTTAGTTTTTTCAAACTTTTGGGTAGTCGTGGGAGATGTTGTAGGTCTGGACATTGAAGATCAAGCTTCCTTAGCTGCTTGAGAGCATCCATTTCCGGTAGTTTAGTGACGCCTGGGAGGCACAATTTCAAGGTCTCAACTTTTGTCACTTTGCCAATCCCCGAAAGGCTGATCGGCTCCACCATCAAATATCCGTCTGTGCCGGGAGATGCCTCGTCCTCCAAATAATTGGCAAGGCACAACTCTTTGAGATTGGTCAGATTTGAAATATCCAAAGACTTCAATTTACTTGAGTCATAAGTGAGACGAAAAGTGGCTAAACTAGTGGGAAGCAGAGGAACCTCATGAAGATTGTCACAGCCATATAAATCAAGGTTTTGAAGATGAGAAAGACTAGAGATGCTCCCTGGTAGGCTGGGAATATTGGAATCTGACAATACCAAATTTCTCAAACGAGACAAGCCTTTGATCTCCTCAGGAATTTTTCCAAACTCCTACAGCGTGATGCATGAATCTCCTCAAGCTTCTTCAGCATTCCAATAGATCGAGGGAACTTTCTAATGAAACTTCCATCCATTCTCAGCACCTTCAAATTATGCATATTACCAATGGCATGTGGTAATTTGTCTATTCCTGTACTTGAGAGATCCAGGTTCTCTAATGATGTCAATTTTCCAATGGCGTCTGGAAGTTTCCACAACAACCGACAATCTCTCAAAGACAGTTGTTTCAACTTTTCTAGCCTTTTGATTGAGTCCGGGAGTGTGGTAAGTTCAGAGCCATCAATCGAAAGAAATTCTAGAGATTTTATGTCACCAATTTCACTGGATAATCGTGCCAATGATTTACAGTTGCAGGCGCTGAGAGTTTTAAGATGCTTCATATCTTCAGAGACTGGAATATCTTCTATATAAGTTCCATCAAGTCGGAGCTCTCTCAAAGCTTCCAGAGAATCAAGTTCTCTGGGCAAGTTACCGAGGTCAGTGCAAAATTTCAGATCTAAAATTTGCAAACGTTGCAACTGACCAATCGATGGGTCGATTCGAACCAAATGAGAGCAATATTCTAAAATCATCATCTCCAAAGACTTGAAATTAGAGAAGTTTGGAGTTTGTATCAAGTCAACACAGCCTCTGAGAATTAAGACTTTCAACTTCCTTGCCAACTGCAAGCAATACAAATAGACAGAAACTGTTAATGTTGCAGTAAGTATTCAAGTGAAAAGGGAAATGCAAAGTATTTGAGCTACCTTTATACTATTCCAACCCTCCCAACCTTCAGTTATCTTGCTCCACGATAAATCAAGAACAACCAAGACCTCCAAGTTCAAATTGATTACATTAAAAGCTCTTGGACAGCCATGCCAACGGAGCCAAAGTAACTTTGAAAGAAGATTTCTAAAATCCTTCTTAATGTCAAAGTGATCCAAAATGAGAAGACGGAGATTTGGTACTCTTTTAAATTGGTCACCAGTCAAAGAGGTCTGCGATCGACCATCCATGTCTTTTTGTTCAGTGTTATCCATCTCAAGCCACAGAGCTTCAACCTTCATTTGGCTCTGTTGGTCAAACACCATTGTTAGACAGAAGCCAATGAAACCCCAATACAATAATTGAACTGAGGATCATTTATGCTTCACTCTTTCCAAAAGGGATCAAAACAAGGAGAGTTATGTATTCAACAGACAGACCAAAAAAGGAAATGTCAAATCTGACCTCATCTTGTTTAAAAATCTTCCGAGCTTCAGTGGCCCATAGTCTACTGTTGTTCCCCTGTTTCATGCAATCTTCTTGAACAATTTTCCTGCCCAGCTTCCTTAGCTGATCATGGATCCACATCCTGTTGTCGTCTCCAATCTTTACCATGGACATGAGACAAAGCATCTCGACTTCAAAAGAAGGATACAATTGAAGCTCATCCCACATGTAAGATGCGATTCTTTTATCCTCTCCAAAAGAAAACAAGCTATGTCGAGAAAAATATGCCGTTGGAAACTGTTTAATTGTTCGTAAGTTATTCTCAACTTGTTCTCGACTTTATCATCAGTTACATTTTGTAACTTCTCCAGTAGAGATTCCCAAGCTCCTCTTTTATCCCGAAGCAGAGACAGGTGTGAACCTACAAGCTCAACAGCTAATGGAAGTTTTCCAGTAGCGGACACAATTCTTTCAGACAGATCAACATAGTCATGTTCTGGACAATCCTTAGCAAAGGCGTATCTACAAAAAAGTTTTAGAGCATCACTATCCTCCATCTCTGGGACTTTGTAAGTTTCAACGTCATCAGTTTCTGCCATTTCACGTAAATTGAGAACTCTTTTGGTTGTGATAATGATCCTACTCCCTGAACCGAACCAATCGAGACTTCCAACCAAAGCTTCAAGCTGAGACTTCTCATGCACATCGTCCAAAAGGATGAGGACTTTCCAGGTGCTTAATCTTAATTTGAGGAAGCTGATTCCTTCCTCAACCGATTGGAGTTTTGCTGAGTCCCTTTGGACGATGTCAGAAACCAACTGATTTTGCAAAGCTAGAAGAGCCTTCTTCTCAGTAGTGTCTCCAATATCACCGAGAAAGCTGTGACGGTCAAAGAGGTGGCAGATATCGTTGTAGAGAGATTTTGCGAGGGTTGTCTTACCAATGCCTGGAATGCCGGAGATGACAATCATCCGCACGTCACTAGAGTCAGTATCCAACATTCTTCTCAGCTCAGGCAAGCGGTCTTCAATCCCGACTAATTTGTCAGACAAATTGAGCTTAGCCTTTCTCAATCTCTTCAGAACTTTTGAGACCATCATTTTTACAAATTCTCCTTGCCTAGAAAACAGAAAAAAGTTTCAGAAAGAAGGAAAGTACACAAAGTCATGGACACTGTTAACTGGGGATAAAGATCTGAAACTGATGAAACGTGAATGCGACGGAATGGTTAAACGCTCGGTACAAATGCAAGAGTGTGCCCCAGTCAATTCAGAGTGACCATCGGCCATGCCCATCGCAACCCTTAACAGGCCGCCGCTTTCGTATATGGGGGCAATTTGCCGTGAAATCAATTGAAGTGAGCATGAGAGTGCCACATTATTCAGGACAAAAAACGGAGAAAAGAAAAGAAAACAAAGCAAAACTAGTTACAGATCCTTCTTCAACCTTACCCAGTATATCCGGTCAGTTGCCGCCCTTTCACAGATGTCACTTCTTCGAGGGCATCCACCCATTTCTGGATCGTATCCGGATTTTCTTTCTTCTTGTGTGCAGCAATTTTATCGGCGTAGGGACCCCTCCCATCCTTCATTTCCACATCCCACGCCGTGATCAAGAAGTAGATGGGCATGATGATCATTCTTCCCTCTTTGCGCCACTCGACCATCTGAGCCAGCTCACGAAGGCACGGCTTACTCGAGGCATAGTCCTCGGACAGGATCGGATGCCAATCTTCGACAGCTTGATCGACTCAGGGAGCTGCTTCTTGATGTACTCTCCTTCGGAAAGCTCTTCTTCGTCTAAGAAGGTGCGAACCCCGTGATCGACGAGGCTTCTGTAGAGAACATCGGTGAACCCATGTCGGGTGTCGCTTCCTCTGAAGCTCAGGAACACGTCGAAGTTGTTTCCCGTCACCGAAGCCGATGATACAGAACTCGAACCGCCGTAAGGAGCTTCTTTCGCCATCTGCAGCTGCAAAGGAGACTCACGAATGCTCGGAAAATTTCCTCGGACAGACTCTTGACAATGCCACGCTCTGCCCTGGTTGATTAATGGGAAGCAGGTGCTCCGTCCGTGCGGAATTTCTACAGTCAACTGATTCCTGGGCCTTGACCAGATCCGGTTCGGTCTGAGTGGTTCCTGATTTGAGCGGTCCGACGTGCCTAAACCTAGATCCAATGACCAGCGGATAAAAGCAAAGTAACGAACGGTTGTTGGGTGTGTGAAATCATTTGTCATTTCCACATATCTATCGTGGTTTTACTCCTATCCGACTCAATCTTTGTTAAGTGTTAATTATAAATTTTGACAAAGCATAATTTATTTCATGAAAAATAAACCATTTTGAGAATGTAACATTTATAAAATATATAAATGAAAAATATTTAAACATAAATTATATTGATAATGAAAATATTTCTTATTTAATAATTATTTCAAACTTTGACCAAATGCTATATGTGATGTAGAAATATATCTCTTGAAAGTTAACTATTCTGAATATATAATCGTCGTGCGATTAAAAAAAAAAAGCTAAAGTGAAGAAAATTGAGGAAAGGAATTGAGAAAAAAAATTAACGAAAAAGGGGGAGAAATGGCAAAAAATGAGGAGGTGAATTCAAGTACAAATTGACCAAAAATAAAAATTCAAGTGTGTCCAAAAGAAAATATTGAAAGCCAAATATTCAAGTATGATTCTCCTTTAATTATCATACTCTAATTAGTTTATTTTTGTGGAAAATAAAGGTAGATTCTTGTTGGAGGATGTGGTCAAATGATACATTGGATAGAGCTCGAGGTCCAAAGGTAGGAAATGACCCATCACATGCTTATTGCTTTTAGTCACCGTTAAATTACAAAGTTAATTATCAATACTCAATAGCCTACACGGGAAGATTAGTTTAATTTTTAACAAGATAAAATAATATCAGCAACCTTAAAGTTCTACCAACGCCAAAATTTTCCAATTTTGAATCCCACAAGACCTAGAATTTTGCAACTCGAGTAATCACTTGGATTGATCGTCACACCAACATGAATATAACCCATGATATAAATTACGTAGTGCTAGGCGTACTAAAGGGATACCACCTACTTAAAACAAGGTCCTAACCTAGATGCTATGTCAAAATTCCTGCCATGCGGTCTTTCCGGTATCTTAAATTATGGTGCTTTGGAGCCTAAAATTGTTCATATCTTGGACACCCTGTTGCCAACTCTATCGACAGGGTTATGAATTTCTCTTGATATACTTGGATGGTGGCTAAGGTTTCCCCCGGAGAACAAGGCATCATAGACAAAACCACGTCTTTGCGTGCATGGGTACATCTGGATTTTGCTGAAATTCGCAGTGGAGAGAGCACGTATGGAATATCTACGTTATGCTAATTTCACCGATATCATCGCAGAGACCGCCTTCTCTACCAAAGAGGACCATGGCAAAGAAAAGCAAGAAGCCCGGTGCTGCATAGAGGACTCTGCATGGCTTGCTGCCTCCTGAGACCAGCAATCTTTCCTCTGGCAAGACTAGTTACAGGGAGCCTTCGGAGATTGCAGACCAAGCCAAGTGACATGCTGAGTTTGCAAGGTGAGCGTTCTCTTTGTTTCAATAGACCTTGTTTCACGCTTTCCGCAATGATAAATAACTACAAATGAAACTCCAAACCTGTATTTTTTTGCCAGAATGGAAAAGTTTTCAAATACAAGAAGATTCAAATAAAAGAAAGTGAAAAGTGCCAGCCTATTTAGAGGCTAATCGGCCTTTAATATCCGCACACAATTCATTCCACTCTACATTGATTTTGTCAATCATTTCCAAAGCTTGATTTCTCTTCTTTTCCATGCTTGGATTCTCTCTCTTCATACTGAGGAACTGCTCGTATTTAATTCTTCAGTTCTTTAACTTTCTCCAATCTCATTGCCGACAGATATGATATTTCTGACTTTGCATTCTCAACTGTCTGCTTGCGTGCCTCAATCTCTGCTTGAAGTTGGGTTATAACTCGCTCATTGTCAGCCACACTCTTAGCTTTCTCTTCACATTGTTTCTTGATCAAACGAACTTCATCCTTGTCAGACGCCAAAAGAAACTTTTCCATTTTGAGCTCCCATTCTAACCCCTCACATTCAATGAGGATCTTTTATTGGGAAGAGAGGGAGTCACCTGAGTCTGAATAAAGTTCTGCAATTTGAGATAGACACATTGATATCCAATAGTAGAGACCTCTGGTGCATTTTGTTCGACTAAGAAGTTCAGTAATTCTTGCAATTGACCAAGTAGCTTGGGATTAAACACGATTGCCTGGAGTCCCTGACTCATTGTAATTTCCAACTCTTGCGATGCATTCTGGTATGCTTGAAGATCAAAATGACTTGCTTGTGACATCTCTGTCCCAGTATTTTGCTCTCCTGAGTCATCACTCAACAGAGACTCGATCTTTGAGAAAAGAGATTCCTCTCCGCCACCACGTAAATCTGCCTCGACAATTATAGGGGCTTTATCTTTGTCCATTGCTGATGATGACTACGGTTGAGCAGGAGGAGGAGGCACAGCAGAACCAATCGTTGCCAAAGAAGGGATAGTCGATGCTCTGTCAAGTGGCACATCTTCTTACTCTGTTGATAGCGAGATGCCAGTAGTTTCTGTCCCTCTTATCTGGCTCAACACTTAAGTTTGATTAATGTGGAAAAGAGTGTGTTGGCTTGGTTCTGGAAATCATCTGACAGCTGAATTTGGAAGCAACAGCCTGAAAGAAATACAGAATTATTCATTGATGGAGTGAGATAGAAAGCAAGACATCTGTAGTTTACCTTCACTCTATGCCACGTGGCGGATGAACCTGCAACAGAGGGAGAATTTTGCAAGTTAGAAGAAGCGCCCATAGTTTCAGTTATTGACTTGACAGAATCGGAAGATTTTGCTTGTGCTTTAGGAGGAAGAGGAGCATTAAATAAGGAGTAAAATTTTCTATTTAGCCCAAAAAATTAGTCTAAGGTCTAATCAGTTCCAACAGCATGGCATAGCTTGAAATAATCCTTTGACTGCCTATCCTTATGGTCTGGCAGCTTTCTAGCCATGACCTCTTTTAGCGTTCTACATTGCAAGGTTGAAATCATACTTAAATCTTACAGGGCAACTCAGATTTGACAATCTCAATGTACAGCATACCTTTATCCTTGCATTTGACACCCTGAATGGAAGAATGTCTGGTATTAGCTAGTTTGCTAAACTCCACCTGTGACAAAACCTGTGTAAGCATGTATTCAGTGCATCAAATAAGACTTCTACCATGTGTCAAACGGTTATAAAGACTGATGCTTAGATTCAAATTGACTGAACGTGAAAAAAGACCAAATGAGTTTTGAGATTTCATTGACGGTATCGATCAGACTATATCCTTGGAAGAGTAGCTCATCAAACAAGTCTGAATTAAAAGAGAAAAGTTTGAAGAATGGAATACCTTCTATGAGCTACTCATCCCAATTTATCAAAAGTACTTTGGATTAAGATCTTGAATATTACGGAAGCACCCCATAAAAATTTTAAGATACTAGTACAGAAGCCAGCGCTTTTCTGCAACACATTAAAGATTTAAGATACCAATACAACGTTCAATGCTCTGGATTGAATACATAACAACACCTCCCAAAAGCATGATTAAACTAACTGGCATAAATAGAAGTTCTTTGGTTGTATATCGCAGAAAAATACAAGAAAAAGTAAAATGCTCTTTCAAAGAAGTGGAGTCCGTACAAATTTGGATCCATCTTTCAACTAAAAAAGATGAAAGAAATACAAAGTCTTGATGACTCAAATTTCATTTGAAAAATTATTCTGCATGTGTTAATGGGAGAAAATGTCCCGTTCCTCGTAATTCATCATGTCATGCACTTTTTTCATTATTAAGAAATTCATTCATCTTAGTAAAAATTCCAAACATGACACGTGCTAATCAAGTGCCAACCTCCATCTATGTGGTCCAGAGGGAAAATAATAGTGTTGGTTACCTCAGATGAGCTTTCTGCCTCAATTATGGCACCCCTTGGCTTCTTGAAGGAATGCAGGTGTTCCACGCTTTTAATATCCTGAATCTTCGGACAGCCCTTAATTTTAATATCTTTCAGCTTCTTCAGTTTTGATAGATTGGGAAGTCTCTCAAGGCTTTGACAATACGAAACATTCAATGATGCTAAAAATATCAAGTTCTCCAGCTCATCCAGCTGTTGCAGGTTGCAGTGAGATATTCTGAAAATTCGCAAGGATTTGAACTCCCTGAGGCCTGCAACTTCTGTTACAGCACAGTCGAAAAGCTCAAATTCTGACAGGAGCTCCAAATACGAAAGATCTGGCAATCTCGTCTGCGATTTGTACTGGCGAAGTGAGAGGGTGAATAAACCCAGAGGAAGCTGCGGTAGCTTTTTCAAGTGAATGCAGCAAAGGGAGAGCTTTGTGAGCTTAGAAAGGCGATCCAACCCAACAGGTAGTAGTTGGATCTTTAACATAGATAGCTGCAATATCTTTAGCTCTGACAAACTCCCGAGCTTTAAATAAGTGTGTCCTTTTGCCTCAATTTGACTTTGGTCAGGTAACACCAGTTCCTGGGATCCATCAGCCAAGAATAACTCTGCCAACTTAACCAGCCTACTGATGTCTGGGATTGTATACATCAATTTAGAACTGACAGATAGGCTTATTAAAGTGGAAGGAAGCTTGGGCACTCTATGGAGCTTGTCACAATGAAGCAGATCAAGCGTTTGCAGATTGGGAAGTGTAGAAATGCTATCTGGTAGACCACGAATCCGAGAGTATCCAAGCCTCAAGACCCTCAATCTCGAAAGCTCCTCAATATCTCTAGGAATTTCCCCAGCTAAACTCCGACATCTTGAAGCATGCAGCTCTTCAAGGCTCTTCAACTTCCATATAGCACAAGGCAGCTCTCGTACAAAAGTAAAATCAATTTTGAGCACTCTTAAAAGATATAACTTATTGACAGTATTAGGTAATTCGACAATTCCAGTGCTTGATAAATCAAGTTCGATCAATGAAGCTAAACTCCCCAAGGACGTTGGTAACTTCAATATTGACCTACAATGATTTATTGACAAGTGCTGTAGCTTTTCTAACTCTGCAGACAGGGGAAGTTTAGTTATTTTGGTACCATTTAGTGTGAAGACTCTAAGAGATTTCACATGACTAATTGAATTGGGCAGCCGGATCAATGAAAGACAGTTGCAGGCACTGAATCTTCTAAGATTTTGCATAGGACTGATGGAGGTAGGAATTTCTTGAACAGCAGTTCCATCTATAAGAATCTCTTCCAAGGATTTGAGGGAACCCAGCTCTTCAGGCAACTTATTGAGTTCAGTGCAAAACCTCAAGTTCAGCAAAACCAAGCTCTCCAGACTTTTTATTGATGAACCGATTTCAACCAATCGAATGCACCTTTCAAGATTCAATCTCTCTAAACATTTGTAATGAGATAAGTCTGGAGTTCTTATCATATCATAACAGCCAGTGAGGTTCAAAACTCTCAATTTCTTGGCTTTCTGTCAGAAAATAGAATAACAAAAGAGTCAACTTTTCTGCTACAATTTGACAAATGAAATCAATAATAATGAACTTCTCTACCTTGATTTCATTCCAACCGTTCCATTTGTCACTGACCTTGCTCCAGGAAAGATCTAGAACAACCAACTCCGTCAAATCCAATTTTTCAGCAAGAAGATGCCGAGGACAACCTTGCCAATGGAGCCATCTTAAACTTGACAGACGCCGCTCAAAATTTCCTTCGAGGTTCGCCTGATCCAATCGAAGGAATCTTATGTTTGACGTCCTCGCGAAATGTGCTGGTCCAAAACTGTATTGTGACCCACTACCAAATTTGAGAAGAACTCCTTGAACACTTTCCGTTGCCTACATGTGGAATACAGGATTTGGATTACCAAGGGACTTGGCATTTCCACACAAAAATATGTGAAGATGATAAATGCTTAGAGACTTCAAACTAAAGAAACCATTTTATTAAGGATCAACTTGTTCAAAAAAAAAAAATGACTTGGAAAAAAATTCTAAAAAATGATGGCTTTCATCTCTTACAAAAATGAATGAACAACAAATATTTTCATCATCCACGAAAATAAGTAGACATAAATTGTTATCAATAATGAAAAATTTTCGTTAACTAATTATTTCAAGTAATATAAATGATCATTTTTAGAAAAATATATTTCAAATCATTTTTTCCGCTAAAAATATGCACCCCAATTAGTTTTCTTTCTATGAAAGGAGGAACATGAGTCGTAAGGCATACAAGTAAGGTAAAAACAGTGATGAACTTGTATCTTACTTTTTTATTCACCAACACAACTTGGGCTTGCTCGTGACTCCACAATCTACTGCGCTTTCCAAGTTTAAGATGTTCCTCTATGACAATATCCCTACCTAGGTCTCGAAGTTGATCATGCATCCATAACTTATCGTTCTCAATCTTAACAATAGACGAATTGACGAGGTCTTCTAATACCAATCTGCTTGTGGAATCACGGTCAGACCACAGGTAGTATGCAACACTTTTGTCCTCTCCAATGAAGAAACAAGCAATGTCCAGAAATATCTGTCTTTGCTTGTCAGGTAATGCTTTGATTATTACCATCAATTTCTGTTGAACTTGTGGCTCAGGTACTTTTCTCAATTCATTTAATGTCTGCTCCCACACCTCCTTGCTTTTAGAATATAAATATGACCCAACAACCTCAACAGTCAAAGGAAGCCGGCCAATAGTCGATACTAAATTTTTGGACAGAGTAGCTAAGTCAAATGGAGCAGGTCTCCCCCTGAAGGCATGAGTGCGGAATAGTTCATCGACTTCCTCTTCTAGCATTCCCCCGACTTCATATTTCAGGGACACTTCAAACTTATCTAAAGCCTGTTCGTCTCTGGTGGTAATTACGATCCTACTTCCAGAGCCTAACGAATCAAGAATACTTAAAATCGGTGTAAGTCCGGAGCTTGGTTCAATATCATCGAGAACAATGAGAACCTTCTTGTGCAAGAGTCTACTTCTGATGGACTTAATCCCATCATCAACAGAATGAATTTGTCCATGCGTTACACCTAGGAGGTCAGAAACCAACTGACCTTGCAAATTATCTACACCTCCTGGTTTTTGGTATGTTCTCTAACATTTTCCAGAAAGCTACAGCCATCAAAGAGATCAAATATTCTTTTGTAGATGAATCTTGCAATTGTTGTCTTCCCGGTGCCCCCTATGCCATGTATTCCAACTACATGAACATCGCTAGATTCCACTTTTAGTAATTTCATAACTCTTTCTCCATGATACTCGATGCCAACGAAGTTTCTGTTCAGTGCCCTCAACACATTTGCGACAAGAACATTGATGAGCGAAGCATCTTCGGGCAAGCTGTATCATGCGTGCACGTGTGCACAAGGTACACGCACAAAGATTAATGTAAGTCCAACAATATCTGAACTCTGAAGTAGTTTGCAAGAAAAAGTTCACGCTCTCCTTTCAAAAACTAGCATACAGCAATCGGCTTTAGACAAACAGGCCATGCAATTAGTGGTACATGCTTTTACTAAATCAACAGAGACAAAGCACAGTATGATGAGATGCAAAGGCTGCCTGCTGCATCCACAGAAATTAAGCAAATCAATATCACTCTACACTGACATATTCTTGCAAGAGGTAGATTTCCTGTGGATGCAATTTCAAGAGGAAGAACATTTTTCTGGACCATATCGATATAAAATCACAACCATAACCGCTGCCTCCCATTTAATGCAGTGATCGAACGTGGAAAAACTGAGTTATAAGATATGTGTAAAGCTAGAACAATGAAATTTATCAACAAAACCGAAACATTAAGTAATGTGGCAAGCTGGGAGTGAGAATGTTAACAAGCGGATCACATTCAGTACCAGATCAGAGGGAGCTACATCAGATATCGATACACGTTGCAGCATCAGTCTAATTAGATTAAGCAAAATTGAAATAAGCGCTGCCTTGGTATTTGGATGCTAGGTTACTCAATCGAACTTACTCAATTACACTCACCTATCAATCTCCAACCCTGGGATGGATCCCACATAGCTGAGAGCTCTCTCCCATTGCCCAAGGGTCTGTGGGTAGAATCCTCTCCGTCTATGCCCGGCGATAGCCTCGCCGTAACCGTCGGATCTGTTTTCACGACCGAGGGCGTGACTTGGTAGAAGACGGGCATGATGATCCGGCCCCAATGGCTGGGTACAATCTCATCCAGCTCTCGGAGGCACCATGCGCTCGATGGATAGTTCTTTGACAGGATCGGAATGACGATCTTGGAATGACTGATCGCATCGAGAAGCGACAGCTCAATCTCCTCTCCCAAGAGGCGTCCCCCATAATCGTTGAACATGCGGACCTCCTCTCGTAAGAGCCTATCGTAGAGATGATCCACAAAGCCGTCGAGAGCATCGTCTCCTCTGAAGCTCACATACACATCGTAACTCTCATCCCCAGAATACTGGATGTCCATCTACTTTCAAAATGAAAATGGTTTCCGTGTTGGGTGGCCTCCTCCTCTCAGTTTTCGTCTCCCTTCCTTCTCTATTTCAAAGATCCACCTCCCAGTTTTATACCATGGGAGTAGGTGTACGAGGCGAAGTGCATCACCATACAAAAGTCGACGCGTGGCAAATTTGGGCCTACCTGTCAGTCTTAACTTCTCCGTTAAGACTCCCTCTCTCTCCCCTTTACCCTCTCTCCTCCCCTCCGTTTCTGCCCACACCTCTCTTTCCCTCTTCTCTCTTACTTCTCTTTTTTCGAGAAAATTTCCCTTGTTAGTCTGACACACGCAAGGGAAAAGACAAGAAAAGGAGAGAGAGGGAGAGGGGTGGGAAAGAAGAAAAGAAAGCGAGGGAGGAAGTCTTCTTCGGTCATCTTCGACCGAGTATCCCCACTCCCGACGCCGCTGCTCCCCACCGCCTCGACGAGCCGCTCCTGACGCCGTTGTTTTCCCGGCACGCCCCCGCCGCTGCTGCCCCGAGCGCCGCGGCACCCTTGCTCGCCACTGCGGACGTGACTTTGCAACTTGTCACCGCCTTCCCTCTTGTAGTCAGATCCGCCTCCTCGACGTTCTTGCCGTTCCGTCACCAGCGTCGCTGATTCTGTTCCACCATCGACGACGCTGCTGTTGTTCCGCCACCGACGATGCCAACGACGACCAGGTCGCTGTCTCGTTTGTCCGAGCAGCTGCCCACGACGACTTCTGCCCCTGCCCGCGACCCTCTCTCTCCCTCTTCTCTCTCTACTTCTCTTTTCTCCAACCGCCACCACCGTCACCAACTCTCCTCCTCCTTCCGTAATAGACTCGCTCCAAGCGCCGCCGCAGCCGGACTCGTCATCTTCCTCAAGCAAGACGATCGTCAAGGCAGTGGCGGCCACTGTGGCTAGCTCGCTGGTCGTCGCCACGCTGTTCTTCTTCGCAATCCAAAGGCGGAGACGCCGAAAGGGTCGGACCATGGACCGGCGGAGGCGGGAGGCTTCACGCCGATGCCTCGCGGGGACTTTGCGCGGTTCGGAGGGCATATGATCAAGGGGCTCACACGGACGCTCATACATGGCTGTCACCGCCTGTCCGGGGGCGGAACGCCTGTTCCTGGGTATTGTTTTTTCCCATCCACCATGGACGACACTCGCAGCCAGCCATGGACAACACTGCTCGACCTCAAACTCGGAGCTTTGGTTAGCGCTCGAGTTTCGAGCTCGGCCTCAAGCTATCTCACCGCAAACGAAGCTCAACGCAGTCTCCATCCGGCGGCTTGCCGTCCCTCCTTGACCTGAAGCGGCCATGAGCCGACTCGAGCTCGAGCCATGGCAGACGCAAGAGGAAAGAAAAGAGAAGTGGAGAGAGGAGGGGGAGAGAGAGTTGTGGGCAGAAACGGAGAGTAAATGAGAAAATATTGGGTACGTCTTATGTATCAACGTGGCAAACAAGAAGGCGCTCGCAGCGCGACACGTGTCCTCGTGGGACCCACAATTTCAGGCGCTCATTTTGAAAATTTCCGGTACTGTAGGGTTTACAGTCGCGGGTTCTTTCTTTGCGCCTCTCTCTCTACCCTCGCTCTCTCCCCCCGAACTCCCTCTCTCTCTCGCCCTCGCTTTTTCCGATTGCCCGAAGCACCGCGAGCAACCGGCGAACCAGGAGGATACCGGCGAGACGACCGCGAGCAACCGACCGGCGTGCGACCTCCCCTCTCTCTCGCCTTCCGGCGTGCGACCACCCTCTTTCGACCGACCGGCGTGCGACCTTCCTCTCTCTCGCCCTCCCTCTTTCCGGCCGGCGAACCACCGCGCCGCACCTCGCTCCCGGTTCCGGCCCCAACTCGTCCGTCCTTACTCTTTCTCTCTACTCGCGTCTCTGTCTGCCCTCCCTCTCTTCGACAAATAACCACCGCGGGACCAGGCGAACCACCGCGCCCCCCTCTAGCTCCAGATCCGGCACCGGCTTGTCAAGGTAATTCCTCGCTTTCTCTTTTCTCTCTTTCTCTCTACGACGGGGTGACGGAAGGGATTTTATAGGAGTTCGGCGATGCCCGAAATGTCATTAGTAGTATGCTTTTACCCGTAGTTTTTCTTTAATCTTGGGTTTGGCTATTCATCATGCCAGTAGGACATACTCCGAAAAGGCTCTAAAATGAGTGCTATTGTTGCAAATCATGGATAGTCCTTGAAAAGCCAGATCTGTTGTTCTTCCATATTGATGTTTATATGTATATTCCCCAATAACTTTGCTGAGATGCACGGCAAATGCATCCAGTCTCAATTGATTATTGTCATGCGGTGTAGATTTTTATTGCCTCCGAGATCATTTGGTCATATTTGTTTCCGTGTGTTTGCGATGCTTATGGTATAGACCTATGTGATCTCCCCGATGATGATTTTTTTTTTTTTTTGGTCGGATTTTAACTTTCTCTCGTATTTAATCCAATTGCAGGATGTGGCGGTGAAGGTATTCTCGATGCAAGAATATTCAAGAATTGATAAATTCCTTTAGACAAGAGGTTTGTTTTCTTTTTTTGTTTTACTATGTCTCATGAGTTCTCTTTGTTTCTAATATTATTCAGCCAGGACATGCTGAGGGTCGCTTAGACTTTTTAATTTGAATAAGGCATCTCTCGTAGGACATGATATGCAGGCTATGTCTTGCTCTAAGCCTGTTGGCCTGTCATTGACTTGTTAATTGAAATCATGAAAACATCGTTATGATAGCGTTTAGTGATTGCTGGATGCGAGGTGGCTGGTTTAATTTTGATAAGGGCCTTCCTTGACAGGTTGTAATTGCAGTTGATGGTCTAGATTCAGGGCGAGGCGGTGAGGATAATGGGTTGACCTTTTAGTTGATAATGAGCCCAAAAAGTGATCTATATTATCCCAGGATGTGACGAGTCAACATCGAGGTGCCAAATGACTCCATCTATTGTGTCACTTGCCCCTACATCTTCGATTGTTCTTTTTTTCTTTTTTTTCCTTTTCCTGATAAGAACTACATAGTCAAGATGGTTTAGGAAGAACATTCTGAAAACCAGTGTGATAAAGAGATGAAGTAAGATTGACCAACATGTTCGAACTGCATGCATTTATCTCTCTCTCTCTCTGCACTTGTATGACTAGCCCGTATTTTATTATTTTATAAAATTCTGAAGCCTTTTAATGACCAGAATTTTTGGTGCTTATTCTGTAGCAACTGGGATTTTTTCCCCAAAGCACGGATATAGTTTATTGATGTTGGGAGCGGCACTTGGGCTTGCTGGTTTGCCTTTACATTGTGTGATTTTTCTCCACTGCAGTTGTTGATTCATTTGTCCTTGTAAGCTCTTTCCTTCCCAATGGTGGTCCAACTTTTTCCGGTAATCGCTCTTGATCATATGTGTTTGCGATTCAGTACCCTGGTTAGTAAGAGCAATGAATTTTTCTGGATGAAGAATATCTTTCTTGTATTAGGGTGAAAAATATGCATGCATTTAATGAAGTGCATGTTGGTTGTCGCATTGCTGTCCATGCAGATGTTTAGACAGCTGGAGTTGCAAAGGAAGCTTTGGAAGGGCATTGCATATATGACGGGGTTTTGCAAACTCCATATCTCGTATTCGCGCCATACGGATCTTAGCATAAAGGTAATTACATCTGCTGCCCCCTGGTATTACGTTTATCTCGGCAAGTTGTGACTATCCTACACCGTGGATGTACACTTCCTTGCTTTTGATACAAAAAGGAAAAACTCCTCTCCTATATCAAGTTTTCCAGTTGAATTTTGAAAGATGCCACTTCCAATTGACCATTTGATCAAGAGCGATTACCATTCAAAGAGTCACTAGTATGTCAATCACTTGTTTTTAGTTTTCACTTAAAAACAGTTAAAGTGAAATCTGTTCCTCGTAGAAGGGCAAATGACGTGAAATATGTATAAACCTGATGAATAAGGGATGGCATTATTCTATTTCGCCGTATAAGCTGTTTCACTTTGAGAAAAGTGGTGAAACATTCATTGATGTCTCTGGCAACAAGAACTTTCATTGGCTGTTGACTTCAAATATGCCACACGTTCAAGGTTCTGCTCATCTCCTTGGATCTGGTGTTACCATTTTCAACGTGACCGTATATAAGTCACACCCATTTGCGTTGTGTTTTACGTGTCATCATTCGGGAATCGAACTCTCTTGTTTCCCTTGCTTTGAAAGATAAACTTAGGTGCTAGCATGATTTAAACTTGGTCCCTTTAACATGAGGCATTTTGTGTAATTTGTTCTTATATCATGAATTGGTGGGAATTTGAAAACTGAAGCAAGTGTTGTGAGCGCTTCCTTTTGTGAGAATGTACTAATGTTATTTTAAGATAAAATAGTACGGAAGCCTGGTCATTTTCGTTTAGACAGTTCTAGAATCTGTTGTTTATTCATCTGTTATTCATTGATTATTCTGTGGGGAGGTTATGATTTATTAGCTTGGTGAATTGTTATGACTGGCTGGAAATAATTGTCTTAGTATTTTGTGCTGCATTTCAGTTTCTATGTTAGATATATACGGCGTGTCATAATAATTTTGTCTTGTCTTTGAATATATGCGAACATTAATTTGCTGATATTGTTCTCTTACATTTTTACTTTCGAAGAAAGTAGGTGGGAGATTGTTAATTGACTGATATGCTAACTATTTTTCCAGGTTAACAATGATCGGAGCGAGACTACACAATCCCCAACACCACGATGATGAATCCTCAACCTTCAATTCTAGGGCAGCAACCGGCTTTAGCTGTTGGTGCTTCTCCTTATCATGCTATACTACTAATTTCATAAACTAAATATAGTTGTCTCTACGCTAGACTATCTAGAGCTACATGTTAGTAATTTCAGCGTAATTAGAGATTGTTTCCTCTTTTCTTTCATTTGATGACTGATCGATGTTAAAAAAAAAAAAAATTGCAGATAAGCAACTTTGCTAGCATGTGGTTCATTCTCCTTTTCGTCTCAATTTTCGCAACTGGTATTCTTGAGCTCTGTTGGAGTGGTTTCAGCATTGAGGATTCGTGGAGGAATGAGCAGTGCTGGTCATCGGTGGTACATCTGCTCACCTTTTGCTGTGTTCCAAGGGCTTCTTAAAGTGCTTGCTGGCATTGATACCAACTTCAGTCACTTCGAAAGTAGCCGATGAGGAAGGAGACTTTGCTGAGCTTTGTGTTCAAATGACATCGCTTCTCATTCCTCCGACCACAGTTTTATCGTGAACATCATTGGCATTGTAGCAGGTGTCATATGCGATTAACGGTGGGTATCGGTCATGGGGTCCACTGGTTGGCCCGAACCATTGATTCGTCTTTTGTTATTTATTGTGCAGTATTTTATTGTTTGATCACAAGAATGTAACACTTTCGAACTTAATTCAGCACTTAAAAGGTCGAATACATAACAAGTTCATTGGTCAAGCTTAAGTCGATGCCTTTATTAATGTTCCCACAATTATCTTGTAAATTATGGCTTTATTAATGTTCCCACAATTCTCTTGTAAATTGTCAACAGGTCTCTTATCAATGCAAGGCTCTACGGAAAGCATTTCCCGCACGTCAATTAATTCTCTCTCACACTACTAATAATTGAAACGTGATGTTGTGTTCTTTGTATATTGTCAAATTCAAACTCGACGGATGAATTATTGCCACTTTTCGATTTCATACTAAGTAGCAATCCCTTGGACTCGCGGGTTTTCCAAGATTAGTAGGGCAGCAAGAGCTTTGCCTTGCAAGTTAACTAGCCACAGTTTGGATCAAAAATAAAATCAACATCTAACAAGATCATTTAATACAAAGCTTTGTTCTGTCAAAGAAAGCTGAAGGTACTCAAACGTAAAATTGAAATAGCAAACTCCAAACATAAAACTGTTATTCATTCAAATCGACAATCCGAAGTAAGCAAAAAGCTTTCCCTATGTTAGGTACTCCAAGAGATTTATGCACACAAAGTAGCCCCTGTTAAAAACATTGCATCTCAATTAGCATGTTATTGGACAAATTGGCCATCTTTCTTGGTACGACTCTTGCCAACTCATCTTCTCATGAAACGCAATACTCACATTATCAAAACATGCCAGTACCTTCTTGAAAACACATTGAACCACAAAAGAAAAGTAAACCCCTCAAATATCTTTGCGAGTGCATGTAGAACCAACCTTGGTAACAAGAACTTCCTTGAAGAATTCTTTTGAAGAAATCGTATGAGCAAAAGAAAAAAACATAAACTAAACCATTCAATCACAGTATACATCTGACCAAAATAAAAAAAATCGTAGTATGCAAAATAGTGATCTTTATCCACTCTTTCTATAGATGACCCATAGCAAAAGACCTCGCATTTCTTCTTGTCAAATATGTGGTTATGCCTCTTCATCATCCTCAACCATAATCCTCTTGCATGCTTCGTAGCACATGAACATCGGTAGGGAAAACCTTAATGACAATAAGATTCTTCTTCTTGCACATTAATAAGTCCATAACTCTTTAAAACCTGTCCACATCCATATAAGAAGTCATCGACTTCCCTCAAGCTCTTTTAACATGACCCGAAAAGCGAGGGCGTCCACCAATTTTAGATCTTTTCCTTCACCCGCAATATGACACATGCAGCACGAAATTTAGAATAAGAATGCTAGCAAATAAACCCTTTAGTTTATCGAATAAAACTTTTAGTTTTCTGTTTTCAACAACAAAAGTGAAACTTTTAGACCCTATTACCCCACATGCTCATTAACATGTAATGCAGCTGCATGTAGATTGTACAAAAAAAAGGCAAGAAACCAGCCAGACCATCGGTTGAAATGTGCCCTGTACCATTGGAGTGACGAGACCTCTCTAGGGCACTTTGAGGTCTCACAAGAAACCCGGGACCATCCAATGCACGCTGAACTGTAGCTCTATGTCCATATTCCTGCCTTGACCAACTCCACTACCTCATTAGGGTGCATCAACAAATGAGCCTCTATTATTTGATCCTTATTGAAAAAGATTTCAATTTCGAAATGCTGGTAAAGGAGATATTTGTGCTCGAAATATTTGTAGGTGATTCTTCCACCTTTCCTATATATCCCAGTTGGCAAGTCATCACAAGTACATCCGAAATATATAAAAGCGCTTGATTGTAGCTTGGATTTGAGAGACTTCTTCACTTGTCAACTTCTTTGCACACGCAACCTCTTGATCCTTCCCCGTAGAAATTTTACTTCATATGGAGCGTTACTAGGCGATCTCCATTCAATATCTCACCAAGAGTGTCTGTTTCTCGTCCAAATAATCTTCATTCCTATCATCCTCATCATCAAAGAGCCCAACAGGGCCATAAATTTCTTCCTCTTCCATGCGCTGGATCCCGAACTCAGATGGGTAAACAGCCATGGAAAAAGTTGGACCACCATTGGGAAGGAAAGAGCTTACAAGGACAAATGAATCAACAGACTGCAGTGGAGAAAAATCACACAATGTAAAGGCAAACCAGCAAGCCCGGTGCCGCTCCCAACATCAATAAACTATATCCGTGCTTTGGGGAAAAAATCCCGGTTGCTACAGAATAAGCACCAAAAATTCTGGTCATTAAAAGGCTTCAGAATTTTATAAAATAATAAAATACGGGCTAGTCATACAAGTGCGAGAGAGAGAGAGAGATAAATGCATGCGGTTCGAACATGTTGGTCAATCTTACTTCATCTCTTTATCACACTTGGTTTTCAGAATGTTCTTCCTAAACCATCTTGACTATGTAGTTCTTATCGGGAAAAGGAAAAAGAAAAAAAGAACAATCAGAAGATGTAGGGGCAAGTGACACAATAGATGGAGTCATTTGGCACCTCGATGTTGACTCGTCACATCCTGGGATAATATAGATCACTTTTGGGCTCATTATCAACTAAAGGTCAACCCATTATCCCTCACTTTGCCTCGGTCCTGAATCTAGACCATCAACCGCAATTACAACTCCGTCAAGGAAGGCCCTTATCAAAATTAAACCAGCCACCTCGCATCCAGCAATCACTAAACGCTATCATAACGATGTTTTCATGATTTCAATTAACAAGTCAATGACAGGCCAACGAGGCTTAGAGCAAGACATAGCCTGCATATCATGTCCTACGAGAGATGCCTTATTCAAATTAAAAAGTCTAAGCGACCCTCGGCATGTCCCGTGAATAATATTAGAAACAAAGAGAACTCATGAGACATAGTAAAACAAAAAAGAAAACAAACCTCTTGTCTAAAGGAATTTATCAATTCTTCTGAATATTCTTGCATCGAGAATACCTTCACCGCCACATCCCGCAATTGGATTAAATACGAGAAAAGTTAAAATCCGACCAAAAAAAAAAAAAAAAAAATCATCATCGGGAGATCACATAGGTCTATACCATAAGCATCGCAAACACACGGAAACAAATATGACCAAATGATCTCGAGGCAATAAAAATCTACACTGCATGACAATAATCAATTGAGACTGGATGCATTTGCCGTGCATCTCAGCAAAGTTATTGGGGAATATACATATAAACATCAATATGGAAGAACAACAGATCTGGCTTTTCAAGGACTATCCATGATTTGCAACAATAGCACTCATTTTAGAGCCTTTTCGGAGTATGTCCTACGGCATGATGAATAGCCAAACCCAAGATTAAAGAAAACTACGGGCGAAAAGCATACTACTAATGACATTTCGGGCATCGCGAACTCCTATAAAATCCCTTCCGTCACCCCGTCGTACAGAGAAAAGAGAAAAGAGAAAGCGAGGAATTACCTTGACAAGCGGTGCGGATCTTGGAGCTAGAGGGGGCGGTGGTTCGCCGGTCCGCGGTGGTTATTTGTCGAAGAGAGGGAGGGCGACGAGAGACGCGAGTAGAGAGAAAGAGTAAGGACGGACGAGTTGGGGCCGGAATCCGGAGCCGAGGTGCGGCGCGGTGGTTCGCCGGTCGGAAAGAGGGAGGGCGAGAGAGAGGAAGGTCGCACGCCGGTCGGTCGAAAAGAGGGTGGTCGCACGCCGGAAGCGAGAGAGAGAGGGGAGGTCGCACGCCGGTCGGTTGCTCGCGGTCGTCTCGCCGGTATCCTCCCGGTTCGCGGTTGCTCGCGGTGCTTCGGCGGTCGGAAAAAGCGAGGCGAGAGAGAGGAGTTCGTCGGGGAGAGAGAGCGAGGGTAGAGAGAGAGGCGCAAAGAAAGAACCCGCGACCGTAAACCCTACTGATCGGAAATTTTCAAAATGAGCGCCCCGAAATTGTGGGTCCCACGAGGACACGTGTCGCGCTGCGAGCGCCTTTGTTTGCCACGTTGATACATAAGACGTACTGTATTTTCTCGAGAGGAAATGGGGTACCCCTAATAGTGCCACGCAATCCGTGCTCTGAACCATTCAGAGCGTGACACCTGGACAAGTGTCAGTCCACGTCGTCCACTTCTCCGTTTCAAACCAACGGCGCGGGAAGTTCTCCCTCTCCTCTCTCGAGCATAAGCCCTCTGACGCTCTCTCTCCTCTGCAGATCGTCTCTCTCCTCTCTCTCCTCTCTCTCTGTCCCCTCCGCCTCTGCTGGTTGCTTCCATCGTCCCCCACCGACGCCGACGCCGACGCCGACGCCGACGCCGACGCCGCCGACGCTCCTCTGCCTCCCTCTCGCGACCTCCGCTCTGCTCTCTCTCTCCCCCCTCCGCGAAGTCGTGCCTCTCTTCCAGCGAAACGCGACGCCGACGGCCCTCCGCCTCCGCCTCCGCCGGTTGCCTCCGTCGCCCTCGACTCCGACGCGGACGCCGCCTCCGCCTCCTCCCCTGGACCCGACCCTGACGCCGACGCTCCTTCGCCTCTCTTCCAGCAAACCCCGACGCCCCTCCGCCGGTTGCCTCCGTCGGCGTCGGAGTCCGTCGGCCCCGACTCCGACGCCGACGCCTCCGCCTACGCGCCCGACGCGGACGCCGACACCAACGCCGACGCCGAAGCCGACGCCCCTTCGCCTCCCTCTCGCGACCTCCGCTCCGCTCTCTCCCTCTTTCCTCTGCGGAGCGCCCAACCCCAACGCCGACGAACCCCTGCTCGCGTTTTGGCCTCCCTCTCCGTGAGCGAAGGTCGCTCTGCTCGCTCTTTCTCTTTTCCTCCGCGAAGCGCCCCCTGCTCCTGAACGCGGACGCCGCCAACATCGTCGCCTTCCCAAGCCCCACCGATAGGCATCCCATTGGCGACTCCCGTACGTCCCAAGGTTCGTTTTCTTTTTTCTTTTTTTTTGGATTCTACTTGGTAGAATTTGGTGCCATGTTAATACTCTTATGGCTTTTCTTCTGGGATATTTGGGGTTGTGTGGATAAAAGCGGTTAGTGCATGATACTAGAAGAGCACCGACTAGGCGATGTAGTGACAGAAAATGCTCGACAAATTGATATCTATGTATGTGTTCTCATTTAAGTTTTTCTCTATGCATACCATCCTTTCTATCTGATTCTGGAATTAAACTTTTTATATCAGGATGTTCGTGAATTCTGTGAAGAGACTTCGAATTAAGAGGACTTCTGAGGCTAATGGACTTGGTACTGAATTACAGAGTCAATTTTCTGAGACTTGATCATGTACATGGTTTTGTATGATCATGATATTTAAAGCATTGTTGAGGATGAGTGCTAACCTTAAGCTGGGTAGCTCTGAAGCTACCCAGGTCCCTGTAGAGCATGGTTGCGAACTTTTGCGTGAACGGTGTGTATAGCTTGCCCATTATACAGTTGTGGAAATGAAAAGACTGGATAAATGGAGCATTTTGAAAATCATGGTTGCTCCTCATGGTGTCCCTTTTCTTTATCTTTTTGTTGAGGTGACACTACCCTTTCCCAACTTTTGTCACTGCCAGTTAAATCAAACTTTGGAATGTCCTATATATGTTGTGTGTACATATATTCTCGCAACTTATTTCTTGTTGATATGTGAGAGAGAGATGGACACTATTCTTTCTTGTGGATTGTTTATTGGTTCTCCATATTCTCTGCGAAGAAATGAGATTTCATATTAAGAGTCTTTCTGATCAAGCCCACTTGAATTGCTTATCAAACTGGAATTTTGGATGGCATGAGATTTGGCATGTAAAAGGCCGCAAGTCTAGTATTGAGGTTGAAAACTGAGGTTTTCATTTTCTTTGGAACTGAGGATTTCTGTTTCCTCTTAACATTGATCTTTATTCATTGCTGCAACTTTCAGCATATCCATGGGTTAGAGAAGGAGGAAATGCATCAGATATCCCTATTGATATATCTGTTTTTAACAATATGAGATAATTGATGAAGTATGGTCGACTGAAACAATTTGCTTTACAAAACTGCTCTGTAAGATTTGTTCAAGGAGGAAAGGATATTATATCATGTCAATGTCTAACAAATATTGCTTGCAGGCACTAGCAGGCACACTTGATGAAGAGGAACTTGCTGACCTCAAGGATCAATTTGCTGCAATTGATGTAGATAAAAATGGTTCTATTAGTCTTGAAGAAATGAAAGAGGTATCCATTTCTTTCTCATTCCACATTCACTCTGATGAATATTTTAATTACATCATGATCATGAGTGTTGTATGCATGCAGGCCCTTGCTCAGGATCTTCCCTGGAAGATGAAGGAACCACGTGTCTTAGAGATTCTTCAAGCGGTAACTTTTATCTTTACCTTTGTTATGGCCTTGTTTTCTCCTCGTGTATTAGCGATTGAGATTTGTTTTTCTGGTGGGTTTTTGTGGAATACCATTTCTGTCAGTTTCACTTTCTTCTTTTATTGTTTTGGTGATTCTCTTTTGTTCATATTCGATGCTTGAAGCTTCCATTTAGTTCTTGCTTCATGTTTCATCATTTTGAAAACTTGCTTGTGTTGTTAGCCAAGAAATGTTGGACTGATTTTTTCGTTCATAAGATGAGCTACTGCCAAGCTTATAGATTTTGCACAAACATGTGAGTCCTGAATGGTGCATAAGAATCTCTTTTATTTTTCCTTCATGTAGATCAATAGCAACACGGATGAGCTAAGTGGATTTTACTGAGTTTGTTGCAGCTACTCTTCATGTGCATCGAATGGAGGAACATGACTCAGAGAAGTGGCAGCTGCGGTCACAGGCCGCTTTTGAAAAATTTGACATTGATCGTGATGGTTATATAACCCCAGAAGAACTTCGACTGGTAATTTTGACTATCTTCATTTATTCATCCCTTCCACATTCATTTGCCCTCTAGTTCTCATTTGTGTCACTATGGGTATGGGTAGAGTGAAAATTAAATTACGTAGACAGGGCTAAATGTATTTGTTTTAATTTGTAACTGAATTTTGACCCTGTCTCTTGGGAGCTTGAAGTTTGTTTCTTGCAAAATTGCGCAAAAGTTGGGATAAGTCGTCTGTCTTTTTGCATATTGGGCACAAAATAGTAGTATAGCTACTTTCTGTTGCAGCTTCACATAAAGAAACTGTTCAGCTTGTGACCTTGATAATTTGGTTATTGTCTCATCTGAAAATACTAGCCGAATGTATTGCCTCTTCTTGTATATTCTGCACAAAGTTGTGGCGCAGGTTTTTTATGTTGCTTGGTACAAAGAAATGGTTAAGCATGTTAACGTGTAACCTTGACATGATGCTCCCATGCCCTTTTCAGCAGACAGGTTTGAAAGGCTCCGTCGGTCCTCTGCTAGAGGAAGCTGACGTCGTCAACAAAGATGGGAAAATAAGTTTATCGGAGTTCAGAAGGCTGTTAAGAACTGCAAGCATGGGCTCTCAAAACTTGCCGAGCCCATCTGGTTATTGGAATTTGAGATCCATTCTGGAGCTTTTGGGTGTTAAAAAGAGAGGAGGGAGCACGAGACAGGTTACGTATTTTGGTTACTCAAGATATACCGAGCCAACCATGATGACCGCCTCTGTACTCCGCTCCATTGCCAATGGAAATCCCTGTACAAAAGTTAGTATCGAGGGATTTTGCATGGCACCCCAAGTTAGCCGAGAAGTGCTTGAGGATGAAGGTTTGGAGAGATTGCTGGCTGTGGTCGTTTACTTGGTGAGAGGGAAGGGCTATACGGGCGTACGTCTTCTAATGAGTGTGGGATGTGTAGGCTGCTGAGTGTATATTTAACGCCCTCGAATTTGGGGTCCTGTTCTATTACAGAAATGGGCAATGCTTTTTTACTTGTAAGGCCTTCTCTTTTCCCAATTTTTTTGGCATCGCAAATGAATTAAGTGTAAACATTTTTCAGTCTCTCTCAGAGATGGGCAATGCACCTGCTTTTTCTGTGAAGGATTTAGAGATGTATGCTGAGCAGCCATTAACGAAAATAAATTGATCATATTATTTAGGGTGACGCTTCTTGGTTTCAAGAGCCATTCATCATCGCGTTGAATCATGGCCAATAGAATAGCGAATGTAGGAGGTGATGCGCAGAACATAAAGAATTCGCCTTTTTCTGCTCCGGTCAATGATGTTGGGAATACCCAAAAGCGTATGCTAGCTCGCATCTCCATCGGTACACTGATTCGTTACCTCTTGACGACAGCATCTCTGGAGACTTTTTTTATCTAATAACCAACAGGGCATCACAAATACACGATGCGAATGACTCATGCAGGAGTACAACCAGGCTTATGCCTCATGGCAGGTCAAAAGTCGCAAGATAGTTTGGATGCAAAATCTGAGCTCCAATCAATTATGTCATGGTTGCTGGAGCTAAACCCTTAAAAAAGTAATGAATGTGCCCTTCATTGTTCAAGTTTCAGGCATATGCTCTGAAATCTGTATAAACTAAAAAAATTCCCTGTAAGTTAAGCAACCGCAACATAATATACAACTGACCAGCCTCGGTTAACTAGGGTACAAACTACGAAAGGACTAGAAAATGAGTTAGGCCTGTAAAAGGAAAAGAAAATTGTGGCATTAAGATTTTCTGGACTTAACTCTTCATCTACTGGACTTTGGGTTGTCACTAAGACTATTGGAGGAACTATCTGGAAAAGCCTGAGATGAGGAAAGCTTGCTCAACGAGCTCCCATCAGTAAAATACTTATCTCCTTCCTCTGGGTCTGCTTGCCCTACTTTTCTCCGGACGTCAAGTCCCGCATAATATATACTGTTATGCATATTGTGCCAATTTACAGAGTAGATCTAGCTCTGGTTCAGAATATAAAAAAAAACCTGCTGTGATGATGTTCCAGGCATCTTAAGTTCAAGGTCTGTTGCCATGCCATTTGAATCTTCGTCTTGCTCTGCAATGCTGCCCCTTTGATGATCTGAAGACCTGCTTTTGGAGTCTTTTTTATTTGACACATGAGAACTGGAAGCATATTGGGTTGACTGCTGTTCAAATGTGGGATTGGCAGGCATTGAATTTGGGATAAAGGTAGAACACGGAGCAGGGAATAGCACTTGCATTCTGATTTCCAAAGAAAGGGAAAGGCTGAAGTTGTGAGTGCATGGGTATTGGACCTGGAGTGACGGGTATTGGAACTGGATATGAGTAGGCTGGACCCATGATGACGGATGGATCCATGGCAGCCCAAGGGTACATAACCCTCATCCTTTGCTGGTACTGGACATTAAGATTTTCAACTTCAGATTTTAAAGATGATTTCTCTTCTGTGAGCTCATTCTTCTCCTGCATCGGCTGGTTGTAATGCAAAGTTACTATTAGCATCAAGGCAAACAATGGACATTAGAACCTCAGGATACTGGATGAAGATAAAATCACCTCACGAGATTCTTCAATAAGAGCTGCACATTCAGCTTTCAATTTGTTAACTTCCGTGGTTAAATCCTTCAGCACCTGGATTGTGTCCATAAGAATGGTTGCCTTGTCATTCTTAGGTCAATCAGGATCTGTAGTTCATATAGGAAAGACAAAGCAGTTGTTCAAAAGTCTAGCATGAACAAAAGGCAGCTCTAATTACAGCGAAACGGCGCATGCTAAATAATATAACCACAGCATTTATGTCCCTGCAGTAGCAAACCAATGCAATGATTTTGTCTAATCCGAGGAAGATGATGGAGCGTGAACAGTTTGGTCGCAATCTAATTTTTGTCGTCTTGTGGGGTCGGGCTGTGTTGTCGGACGAGGGATTGAGGTTGCGGGAAGTGGTTTGTTTGTTTAATTTTTTTTTTTTTTTTTTTTTGCAGCTAAGGTGTGCAGTGCTTGTCCTTGGATACCCTTGAGCGCGTGTTGTGCAGTTGCTTGTTACATGTTGTGAAGACATCTGTCATAGTAGATTAGTTATCAAAAAGAAGGCAGGAATGCGGTAGAGCTTCTTGTCTTTCATTGTTTAGTTTGATTTGTTAAAAAACAAATGATCTGTGCAGATTGTAGAGTTCGCCAGTTGCCGCTACCCATAAGGTACTGAGGCTAGTGCGAGTAGCTGTTGTTGTTGGCCTTTTCTTTTATCAGGAAATATATATGCATATATATCTACCTATACAGCAAAATTTATTGTCTAAAAATTGGAGTTCGAGACTATTGTCTCGGTAATTATATCTATCTATACAGCAAAATTTGACTATCTCTCCCATGGAGTTGATAAATGATGCTTATGTGTCCATCCTTTTCGAGATTGACCATCGCTAGTATAATGTTAAATGCATTAGATGGAGTTATTGGGAAGCATCTTTTGCTTCTCTTTTATGGCTGTAGTTGGCGGCTTATTGCCTGCTAGTAACTTGTAGCAAGTGGATGGGTAAGAAGCTGATAATCAAGGGCATTGCCACACGCGTGCACGCACTTTCTCTGCTAAACTGAAACTAACATATGTTTGCCTTAATTATGCGCTGTTCATTTTGCCTGATCTTCCTTTTGTGGCCTGTGCAGATGTCGTTGTGGCACCTCCCTTTGTATACATTGACCAGGTTAAGAACTCATTAACGCCACGGATTGAGATAGCTTCTCAAAACTCTTGGACTGGGAAAGGTGGAGCTTTCACTGGAGAAATCAGGTAGGTTGCTGTTACTTGTTGATACACAAGACACCAAAGCCAAGGTTTTCTCCGTGTTTTTTCTTCACTTTTATTGCCTTCTCTTCATGGAAGTTCATCCTGGTTGAAAGAATTCCAGTCTGCTAGGTTCGATGATATCATATGCATAAGTGATAAAGTTGGGACATCATGTCTTGTGAGTGATTAACTTCGTTGCTGTTTGAAGATCCTGCTCTAGGAAAATAATTATAATTAACAAGCCTACCACAAGTGAACCGAGGTGTTTTCATTTTAAAATTCAATAAGGTAATTGAAATTTCATATTTTTGCATATGTAAGGAGAGGTGAAAATAGGGAATACTTCCATAGAATGTATCCTCAAGAATGATAATTGGTTGAGGATTTTGTTTTATTCCATGTCTAGTGCATTTAGTCTAAATATTTGGTCTTTCTTTGTCCCTGGAAACTTTCAGATCATCCTTTTTGTGAAGCTCCTTCTAGGCGCTAGGTCATTGTTTCTCAAAACTTTGTTTACCATGTTTAAGATGTTATGATGGATCCTGAAGATCTCAAAAAGCTCCCTAAATTTTAAACTTTTTCTGTTTATTGTTTCTCAGAGCGTTGAAGAAGGTTTTCCAACTTGCTCCCTTGTGCACTAAGAGGCAACCATCGGAATGTCCTACCATGCATGAAGTGGCTAGAGTCCTCGGAAGCCTATTGCTGTCCACAACCCCACTGAAGCAGTTATCTGCGGTAGGGTCCGCTCTGCTCCCGAGCACAAAGATCGCTAGTTACATGGACGAGTATGCAAATTTGAAGACTCTGCACTTGGTAAATTGCTCAGCCATGAGCACCTCGGATGCCCAACTCTTCCATAAATTTGGTGAGGTGATCTCTCAGAACAGCAACCTGGACCTTGAAAAGTCGGCTTAAGGATGGGTAGGCTTTTAGGTGGGATGGAGGCAAAGAGGGAAAATGTATATAAATATGTGGAACTCGACTCTCTCTTGTTAGCATGCTAGTTTTTGTACTTCTCTAGTTAGTATCGGCTTTCTAGCTGAAGTGAAAAGGTTGAACAAACTCACTGATACTGATAGGTCAAATGGGGTTGTGCCCCGATTCTTACCATAAGCGTTGCGCTGTGTTGAAGTACATGATACTAATTTTTTTTCACATAGATGTAATCAGTTGTCGAGTACTCTTTGCTCTGATGGTACAAAGTACCAATGAATGGATGCAGTGCAAACTAGATCAAAGATCGTTTGCCAAGTGATTTTGGTACATAGTGGAATACACAGCATCTAAATCTGGTTAGAAGTACCGACTTAAGGTTAACTCAGGTTTTACCACCTCAAGAATCTTCTTTTCCAAATTTTATAGTAAAAGTCTTGGGTTCTGATTCAGCAGAAAATACACGAACATCTGAAATGGACTACTAACTTTTATTTGATGCAAGTGAACATATATACATACTACCAGTCCATCGTCCCGCAAAATACATGGGCAATGGCTTTGCACCTCAGATGTGGCTTTGCCCTGCTCGCTTCGTAGTTTTGCAACAACCTAATATCCTCGTGGAGAAATAAATTACTTAGTACAAGTGGAAGATGTATCCAAAACCTCAATAAAAACCATACACCCCCAAACGCAAAAGAACCTCGTGGGTATGAAACCGAACTAGGCCGAGCACAATCTACAGATCTCAAGCTAAATCCTCGGGGTCAGCTTTTTCAGTCATTGAGTCTTCACTCGCGGAACTAAAACTCTCTTGAGTTGCACATAGCAGCAACCTTCAAAACAATGCGCCGTTGCTCAAGGTGAGCGGTCTTCTCTTAGATATCCCCACCACGTTGCTTCCCAAGGAAAAATTGCGGCTTCTGTCCAACATGTGACTGGATGCGAAGATATTTCTACGCCTTCTGCTGTAAGCATTTTTCAATTTTACGATCTCTTTAACAGATGAAGAAATAGAAGCATTTGCTTCTCTTTTATGGCTGTAGTTGGCGGCTTATTGCCTGCTAGTAACTTGTAGCAAGTGGATGGGTAAGAAGCTGATAATCAAGGGCATTGCCACACGCGCGCTCGCACTTTCTCTGCTAAACTGAAACTAACATATGTTCGCCTTAATTATGCGCTGTTCATTTTGCCTGATATTCCTTTTGTGGCCTGTGCAGATGTCGTTGTGGCACCTCCAAGTAATCCTGCCTCGCAAGCTGCATCCGGAAATCGCTCTTGTCAAAGCTCGGCAACAGAGAAGGAATCAACCGAAGCAAGAAGCAAAAATTCGAAATAGTCAAATCCCCAACTCAATCGGGAGCCAAAATAGAGCGCGAGACGATCGGAGCGTTTCGGAAAAACCTGGACATTGTCCGCGAGACGCTGGACCTTGGACGCCAGCGGGAGCTGCGAGGGCGGCGAGGAGGCGGCGGCGGCGGCGGAGATCGAGTACCGCCGGACGAGGGGGGCGCTCGGCTGGTGCTGGTCGTCGGCGTCGAAGGAGGCGGAGGTCGACGACGACTTCCGCGGCTCGAAGCCGCTCTGGACCTTGGAGGCCAGCGGGAGCTGCAAGGGCGGCGAGGAGGCGGCGGCGGCGGAGATCGAGTAGCGCCGGACGAGGAGGGCGCTCGGCCGGTGCTGATCGTCGGTGTCGAAGGAGGCGGAGAAAGATTTTTGTGAGAGAGACTTCGTGCGGGAGAAGACAGAAGAGAAAGGGCACTTCAAATGCGAAGGGCGGGAGAAGGACGCGGCAAAAATTTGACTAAAAGAAAAGGCGGGACCCGGCTCCACGTGTCGACACGTGTCGTATCCTGATTGGGTGGGGCGCATGGTGACGTGGAGCGCCCGGCGCACCTAATATTTTCTCGTTAAAGGAGGAAGTGGGTGCTGACAGGTCGGCCCAAATTTGCGTACGTGTCGATTTTTGTATGGTGATACATTTCGCGTATAAAACCCACCCAATATTAATATTTTACGAGGTCGTCTTTGACCGGCGACCACGGCGAGATGCATGTATAAATTTACAACAAAATATATTTTAAAAAGAAAAAACGCCCATAACCTTTAAACTTTTGCAAAATGTACGACCCGAACAAAACTTTTCTCTACCAATTCAGTCTTTGAACTAAATGCTCTTTTTTTTTCCCCTAATTGATCTTAAAGACGCTTACATGGCTATTTGAAAATATAAACTAAAATTTGAACTTTTTTGAGCTAATATCATTAAAAAAAATCCCAAATTAGTATTATTCATATCATATTTATCCCAAACTGGTTTTAGAATTGCAAAAATAAATGTGGCTCGAGTCCATCAGTTTGAGAATTTTTTTTTGTGATACTACAAAATTTGGGAGTAAATGGATTGTGATGGATGGAAGTAATTTGCTGGGTTACAAGGGGATCTTGATAAGTTACCAATTAGATTTGTCATAAAATAAGAAACATTTCCCTGTTTTTTACTTGAAAGGCATAGTGGATCCAATTAGCACTTCATCGCTACCAAAGCGACTGAGGCCTTTTGGAGGGAGAAAACAAAGTGATTGCCTTGCTCAGCCAATCTAGGGTTGCGATATTTCTTCCCTAAATCAAAGTCTGCTACATGGGATCAATTACAAACCTTGAATCTGTGAGACTTATGTGGGTCTAATGTGTGACAATCATAAATTCAATGGTCATTAATGATGGATCTAACCTAACTTATCCAACACAAATAAGAATTACCGCTAGACTTATTGAACCCAAAGATCAAATGGACAAGTTTGGGAAAAGGCTAATCCATCAAAGTCACAATTTTTTATCACCGGCAAACAAACCAAATGGATATCAATTTAAAAGTTTCAAAGTTCATAGACTAAGCGACATCAATCAACTATAACCTATTCAATTTCCACTAAATTTGGGTTTGGTACAATAAAACCGGAATGAGATAACTTTTTATTCGGTAAGTTTACAGGATGAATACAATGAGGGTTCTTCTGCTTTTTTATTTATTTATTTATAGGAAATGCATTGTGAAAGTAGAATGGGATATTAATTCTAATGATTTTAATAAAAATATACAGATACGCATTATAATTCATTTACAAAAATGTATTCTAAAATCACAATTAATAAATTGATAGTCATCATAATAATTAAATATATCATCAATTGAGTTGTTAAAAACCATTGTTTTAATATAGAATGATTGTTATTGTCGTAATTTTAGATTGATGAACAATAAGCATAATTGTAAAACATCTTTAATCAAAGGGTTAATATCATGAAAAATTTCATATTAGTATACCTATGACAAATTTATCATAAACTAATTTTTTGACCAATAAAACCCCCAAATTAGTACAATTTATGACAAATTTATCATATGTTAGTTTATATTAAATTTAATTAATACTATGAAAAACTACAAACTAGTAAATCTATGACAAATGGAGGATATCGTGTCATTCAACTCAGTAATTTGACAGTAAAATTTAATATAAACTAACGGATGGTGAATTTGTTACAAATGTACCAATTTGAATTTTTTTGTGGTGAAAAATTTAATTTGGGATAAAAAATTTATTACGGATGTATCAGTTTGGGGTTTTTTATTGACATTGACCCTTAATGGTATAACTTGCTTTAGATTTAACCCCTCTCGCCCGCACGCTTTAAAAACATTCTTTTAATTTTGTGGAAGATAGAGGTAGATTTTCATCGGAGGACGTGGCCAAATGATAACATCGGACGGAGTCCAAGGGAAGGCAATGATCCACCACGTGCTTACTGCTCTCGATCAATCAACATGAATTTGGAAGATGTGCTCTTCCATTTTCTGCACCGCGTGCTTACTGCTCCCAATCATGGCCATGACCCACCACGGTTCAGAATGATGTGCTCTTCCATTTTCTGCACAGAAACAAAACGCACAAGGGGAGTGAACCTTAGAGCAAATGGAAGACATAGAAAATCTCCATGTGCAAGAACCTTCAATGGCTGCTATGGCCAAAAGCAACGTGAATTTGGAAAGCGCTCATCTGGATTTTTCACAAAATTATTTATCTTGACAGTGGGTTGATGGCCAAAAAGTCCATCACCCCACACAACACACGCGGAATAAATTAAAATTGCTATAGATAATTGTATTACTCAATTCATCACTGTTCATATTGATTATTGGAATCAATAGAAATGCATATATCCTGATTAAAAAGGCCAACGTCGGCCCTTAGAATAATTAGTTAGAAAAATTAGAAATAATATTACCTCAATACATAGATAAATAGTTAAACATTCTTATTGGGAAGATGATTTTATGCGTCATCATTAACTGGATGGTAAGAGAAATTCTTTCCCTTTCTTTTCCTGAAATGCAGATTTGAAAGGAAAAAAAAGAGTTCGCCGCATGAAAATTTGCATATACTCCAAACAATGAATGAAAAATTTGCAGCTCTAGCAATAGAATATCACGGCTTATTTGATTAATTGAACAAAATGTACTTAGTACTCTTCCTTATATTAATGGGAAAAATACACTATAAAGTAAAAGTAAAGATGATACCATTAAACCGACATTTATTATTAAAATAGAAATTCTGAAAAAAAAAAATTGTGATCAGATACTTCTTTTGTTATGAATATATCATTTCCCTTGAAAAGTAATAGATGATTTTTATGGCATAGGCCTTTTCCCTAAAAAAGAAAGCTCCCGGCTTTCACTAGTGGTGCAAATGTCTCGTAAAAAAGCCCAAATTTTCACGCAAAAGACAAAACTACCCGCTGTTCGACATGCCCTTAGACCCATCAAAGCCAATAAGTTGTCTAATTTAGCAAATAAGATGACCAAAAAGTTGAAGAAAATAAATAAGAACACGACCATCCCGTAATTAAATTTATTGTTATTTTCTTTACTAAGTTTCATAAGTTAATAAAAAGCAAAATTTTTTGCTTGATCAAAAAAAGAAAGCATAATTTATTAAAGCTTATAGTTAAGCTTATAAAATCAAATGTGACATTATCAATCTAAATTAGATATACTAAATCTATCTTTTTTATAAATGTAAAGTGGGTGCTAAAACCCTTTCAATGGATGGCTCACATGCGGCACTCTCCACGAGTGACGTTTATCTTCACTTTTTTTTTGTCAAAAAGTTTTCTTTTATTTTTCCACTTAAATCGAATTACAATTTCTATCTTGTTTAGTTCATGAGACATAATTCTTTTTTTCAATATTATGAAAATCTCTTATTCTCATAATGATCAAGTATCTTCTAGAATTATTATTTCTCATAATCTATTTCACAAGTCTTTTTCTCGTGTATAGCAAGGGTGTAGAAACTAGTATAATGGTGACATAATTATAGTGGAAAAATAGCTAGAGCGTTCTTTTCTTTATTTCCCCCCCCTTCCTTTTAGATACTTTATCAAAGTCACGGCCAAAGAGGACGACAATGTAAACGTTAAAGGATCTTCCCATGCATAGCACGGCTAACCAAGTTGTCGGCGTATAAATGATAATAAAATCAGCGCATGTTGGTTGGCTCCATTCAGCACCAAAGATAAAACCGCCACCGGATAATGCCTGAAACGCAATGACTAAGCACGCGTAGAGGAAGACTCCTAAAAGTGAAAAGGAAAAGCCCTCTTGGAGCTGAGAATGGAAGAACCGGATAAAAGTCTAGAGCTAGAAGGGAACAGCTCATCAGTTTTCTAAGTCAAGGTCAATTAACAAGTCTATTTTATTACATCAACTATATGAGTTCACCGTAATTACTTTTCAATAAAGAAGGGATAGTGGGTTAGTGGTTAAGGCTACCAGGGAGCATACATCTTTTCTAAGTCAAGGTCAATTAATCAATCTATTTTATTACATCAATTATATCAATTCACTGTAATTACTTTTCAAAGAAGAAGCGATAGTGGGTTAGTTGTTAAAGCCACGACGGAGCATACCTCGAGGACCACAAGAAGACAAAGACTAAAGGTTTGTTTTTAGTCAATTGACAATTAAATTTTTAGTAAAAATTTGAAGGCATCTCTAAATTTCCTCATTTGAACATATGAAACGACAACACTGGATAGAGCATGGTGTACAAATTCATCCGGTCTTGATGACTTTGTATATTTAGATGGAGTGGATGCTCCGTCAAAATTTAAAAGAAAAACAATGATCTTACTAAAGTTTGAGGTCTTGATAGATCCAAATTTTTGCACATGTTGAATATTCACTCTTGCAATTCCATGGGAACGTGGATCTTTCTCAAATGAAACATTTGAAGAAAGTAAATGCAAGTTATCGCGAAATTCTAGTTGAAATTTGAGACCTTCATAGGTAAGAGTTCTTGAACGAGTCGGATATCTCCTAGTGCAAATCCACTAAAAGGCTGGACCTTTCACAATTAAATCATCTAAAGCAGTTGAAGGCTTCTTCTTGCGAAAATCTAGCCAAAATCCGAGGCCATTTGTCGTTCTTGGAAACATTAGATGTGTCAATTGAAGGGCTGGAACTTTCACAATTAGATCTTTTGAAGCTATTTAAGGCATGCTCTTGTGCAAATCTTGTTTGAATGCAAATCTTGTTGGAATTCGAGGCCATGATAAGGCTCTTGGAAGAGTTGGATATCATTTTCCTAAAAAATGTCTTCTCGGACAACATATGTCACGGTTTCTGTGAACTAAATGGAATCTTAAATGAAGTACTATTGCCAAGAGCAGCTTGCTGGGAATTGTTAGAGAATTTGTAATGGAAAAGAGTCCCATGTAAGAAAAATAGAAACAAATTGACGAGTTTACCATGAGAGTGCTAGGGTAAATGATATCTAAAGGCATTGGCTCTCACCAAGTGGATCTATGAAAACTCGATGGGCTTTATTATAATCAATGTCGACTCGAACTTGAAATGTGTTCGTTGAAATTTAACTGCTATGACCATTATACAATGGTATCTATGTAGAAAATTATACACATAAGCAACTAATCAATCGAGAAGAATCGGATCCATAAATGACTGTAAATCACCGAGATCAATAAGCACAGCGGAGTTAAAGCATATATGTTTGAGCCATTGCTTCACTTGAAGAAAAATAGATCAATTTGATAATCAGTGATCTATTGGAATACTAGATCTTCCTCTCTAGGACCTATTTCAGTATATTAGCTTTCAATGGGATTAAAGCAACTAATATGTATAACCTACCATTTTATAGCCTAGAGATGGGACCTAGTAAATCCTAATTAATAGCGTGTCAATTGGGTCCTTCCCAAGCTTTAGTTGAACATAATTGCCTACAATTTGCTGCTCAACTAAGCCCGTTATTAATAGATGCTAATACTCAATTCAATAAGATCATTGTAGGGTTCAACAAATACTGGAATATCCATTAACCGATTATTTAAAATGGAAAATTAATTAATTAATGTAAGCCCATATTATCGAAAATTTCCAATAATCTATTCATGCATTAGAAAAAAAAAAGGCAAAAAGAAGAAAATTGAGGGATATATTGAGAAAAAAAAGTTTTAAAAAGGGAAGAAATGGCAAAAAGTGAGTAAGTGAATTCAAGTGCGATCTCAGTCCAAAAGAAATTATTGAAAACCAAAAACCCAAGTCTGATTGTCCCTTAATTATCATACTTTAACCACTCTCCTTCGCACGTTTGAAAACAATCCTTTAGTTTATATTTGTTGAAGAAAGAGGTAGGTTCTTGTTGGAGGATGTGACCAAATGATGTATTAGATTGAAGTCGAGGTCTAAGGGAAGGCAATGACCACCACGTGCTTATTGTAACATCTCGGGTCTCCACTTTGTACACATATTGTCCGCTTTGGACACTAAGTTTTCACGGTTTTGTTCCTCTCGGGGCAACCTATACTACCCAAAAAAAATGCGTATGTACGGTTAAAGGGACCCAAGCCTTATAAGCTAGCCAAAAACTCCCTCCCTAGGAATTGTGGGACAAGAGAGGGACCCATTCTTTGCGCACGTCAGAGGACCGCCGCTTGGGCTGTCACACTCTCCACCTCTTAACAGAATAGCGTCCTCACTGTGGCCACACATGAGGTCGGGAGTCAGAATAGCATTCTTGCTGTGGCCCCACACGCGGTCGGGAGTCGGCTTTGATACCGAGGTCGGGAGTCCCCACACGAGGTTAGGAGTCAGAACAGCATTCTTGTTGTGGCCCCACACGAGGTTAGGAGTCAGAACAGTAGGAGTCCCCACACGAGGTTAGGAGTCAGAACAGCATTCTTGCTGTGGCCCCACACGCGGTCGGGAGTCGGCTCTGATACCGAGGTCGGGAGTCAGAACAGCATTCTTGCTGTGGCCCCACAAACGGTCGGGAGTCGTCGGGAGTCGGCTCTGATACCACTTGTAACATCTCGGGTCTCCACTGTACACATATTGTCCGCTTTGGACACTAATTCCTCACGGTTTTGTTCCTTTTGGGGCAGCCCATACTATCCCAAGAAAACGCGTATGTTTAGTTAGAGGAACCCAAGCCTTATAAGCTAGCCCAAGACTCCCTCCCTAGGCGATGTGGGACAAGAGAGAGACCCCTTCCTTGCGCACGTCCAAGGACCGCCGCTCGGGCCGTCACACTTATTGCTCTCAGTCAATGAATTACAAAGTTGATTATCTAACACTCAATAGTATGCACAAGAAGATTGGTTTAATTAATAGATTCCATCTTCATTAATGGTTCAGAAAGATGTGCTCTTTCATTTTCTACGCTGAAATAAACGTACAAGTGAATGAGCTTAAGGCAAATGGGAGACATAGAAAATCTGTAGTTGTATGAGCATCCAAAAGCTACTGTGGCTAAATGCAATATGAAATTTTTTTTTTGTTAGTTCTACTCTATTTTTACACTACACTCACTCTTAGACTTTTGCCCTGCCTCTTGCAGGGCGTGGGAGTCGAAACCCACTCTTGAAACTTACGCGTCCCCATCCCATCCCCCTTGAGAAGGTAGGGATTTGAACCCCTCACCCCCCCTTCCATGTTGGAAGAGTGGCCACTGGGGCGAATCCCAGTGGTTAATGCAATATGAATTTGGAAAACGCTTATTTGGATTTTTCACTAAATTATTTGTCTAGACAGTAGAAAGCGGGTCAGTGGCCAAAAAGTCCATCACTCCTTACAACACACACGGAATAAACTAAAATTTTGCTACAGATAGTTGTATTTCTTTTGAATCTAAGTAAGCCCTTAAAAGGCTCAAGAGAGAAAAAGATAGAGGGAAGAACCCCCGAGGAGTGGGACTCCAATGTCACCTCTCTGTATTCCTACTCAATTGAGAAGAAAAAACTAGTTGGGATTTAAGGGGTAAGGGTGAGGGTACCAACATGTTAAAATAAAGAACGCATCCAGGCTGTAAGTCAAGTTACTGGACTACCGCTAGAGGTCCCTATTGGAAGATTTACCTTCCTACCAAGTCCACTTATACTTCGCACAATATCTATCAACGGACTTCTCAGCTTGGTACCCCTAGTCGATAGACACTACGCTTATCTGGATTTTTCACAAAATTATTTGTCTTGACAGTGGGTCAATGGCCAAAAAGTCCATCACCCTGCACAACACGCGCAGAATAAAGTATAATTTTTGCTATGGGTAATTGTATTTCTCTGTTCATCATAGTTGAAATTGATTACTAGAATTTTAGTATCAATAGAAATGCATATATCCTGATTAAAAAGCCAACGCCAGCCCTTAGAATATTCTCACTGGGAAGATGATTTCATGCATTCTCATTAATTGGATGGTAAGAGAAATTCTTTCCTTTTTCTTTTCCTGAAACGCAGATTTGGAAAAATAAAATATAAATAAATAAACAACAACACAAAAAAGTTCACTGGATGGAAAATTTGCACATACTTCAAACGATGGATGAAAAATTCGCAGCTCTAGCAATTGATCATCATGGCTCATTGATTAAGTGAACAAAATGCACTTGGTACTTTTCTTTATATTAATCGGAAATGCACTATAAAGTGAAAGTAAAGATAATACTATCAAAACGACATTTATTATTAAATAATAAATTCTGAAAAATTGTGATCACTTGCTTATTTTATTGTGAATATACCATTTCCCTTAAAAATAAAAGGTCATTTTTCTGGCCTAGGCCTCCCCTCACTACCGCCCCCCGGCCCCGCCGAAAAAAAAAAAAAAAAAAAAGGAAAAAGCCTGGAGCTTTCATTCGTGAGACAAATGTCTCGTAAAAAAGTCCAAATTTTCACCCAGAAGACAACACTGGCCACCGCTAGACCTGTCGTTAGATACATCAAAAGTAGTAAGTTGCCTAATTTTTAACAAATAGTAAGACCAAAAGTTAAAGAAAATAAATAAGAACATGAACGTCCCATAATTAAATTGAGTTTTTTTCTTTATTAAAGTTCATAAGTTAATAAAAAGAAAAAAATTTATGTGCTTGATAAAAAAAAAAAAACAAAGAAAGCATAATTTCTTAGAGCTTAGCGCTAGGCTTATAAAACCAAATTTGTCTCGTTATCGATCTAAATAAGACTGGCATGTGATACTTTTCATGAGTGACATTTATTTTCACTTTCTTTCGAAAAAAAGAAAATTCTTTTGTTTTTCCATTTTAAAGAAAATAATTTTTTTCCCATTTAGTTCAACAGACATAATTCTTTTTTCGATATTACAAAAATCTCTTATCCTCATACTGATCAAGTATATTTCTAGAATTGTTATTTCTTGTAATCTATTTCATAAGTCTTTTTCGCGTGCATAGCAAGAGACTAGTATAATAGTAACATAATTATAGTGGAACCATAGCTATTACGTCCTTTTCTTTCTTTTCTCCTTGCTTTTAGATACATTATCAATGTCACCGCCAAAGAGGACAGCAATGTAAACGTTAAACGATCCTCCCATGCGTAGAACGGGCTAATCAAAATGTTGGTGCACAAATGATAATAAAATTAGCTCATGTTGGTCGACTCCATTCAGCACCAAGATAGAACCGCCACTTGGATGTCGGGACCTCTTTTTTCGGCGCCCGCAATCGGGTACGAGCGTCTAAGAAGGCTAATGGCTCGGCTGAAATTAATTATGCTCGGACTCTCCCAAGTCCACCAATTCACGACTTTAATAGTCTAAATTTTTAACTTGTAAATTAATTTTTAAACGGAGTCGTCACTAATCGGTTTGGGGTGGGTCGATTAGAAACCCAAGCGAAGTATCGGGAGAAATACTTGCTCTGCGCAACCGAGAAAATTAGGATCGGGGACTTGATTACACTAGTTAATCACTAATGCCCTTTCGGTACCTAATCTTGTTTAAACCCTAAGGCTTTTGATGTTCGAAGGATTTTCCATGCATTTTTGGGAGGAAAAACATTTTTGGATCTTTTTCTAATTTTTTTGGACATAAAAGGGATCTTTTTTGATTTTTTGGTATTTTTGGGGAAAATACAAGTCTTTTTGGCTTTTTCTGATTTTTTTGGCTTTTTCATGAATTTTTGGCCTTTTCGGATTTTTGGCATTTTTGGAAAATATGGAATATTTTTTATTTTTTATTTTTCGGAAAATAAAATATTTTTTAATATTTTTGGAAAATAAATTATTTTTTTTTTTTTCTTGATTTTTGGAAAATAAAACATTTTTTAAATATTTTTCGGTTTTATGGAAATTAGAATACTTTTTAATATTTTTTCGAAAATAATTTATTTTTGATTTTTTTATTAAAATATTATTAAAAATAATATAAAAAGCCGACCCGAGTCGGATCCGCTGGCCGGGTCCCACCCGGGTCAGCCCAAAATGCGAGACGGGCCCGTGTAGCGAGCCCGATTTTTTTTTTTTTTTTTTTTAACGATGCCGTGGTCGGGCGTTTAGGGACGCTTGGCCCGGCCTCGACGACCGGGTTCCTAGGGAACCCTACCTGATCCGACCCAACCTCGCGACCCCGCTCCCGCCGAAAACCCTACCCGGATCGACCCGAATCGCAACTCGGCCTTCCGCCGCCCCAGGATCGCGAACCCTACCCGATTTTCCGGGTTCGGATTCGCTTCGCGACCCGGAAAATCGCAAACCTAGGGTTTGCAAATCCGCTGTGTCGGGGACAGAATCTAAGGCTTTACGGCGGCGACAGCAACGACGATGGCGACTACGACAACGGTGACGGCGACCGAATCTAAGGCGTTACGGCGGTGACGCGGCTACGGCGCGGCAAAGAACGGCGATGGCGACTACGATGATGGTGACGACGACGGAATGGGGTTGCGATGAACAGCGAGGGCGCGGTGACGGGCTTTTTTACCTTCTCGGGGACGGCGACGGCGCGGCAACGTGCCAGATCAAAGGCAGCAGCGGCGGAGGCGTTCGACGGCAACGAGGTGAGGACAGACTGGTGACGACCACGGCGAACAACGACGGCAGGGCTCGAGACGGCGGCCCGGGGCTCAGCTACGGTGACAACGAGACGGCACAGCGGGATTCGGCACGAGAAGCGGCGGCTCGGGGTGGTGTCAGCGCCGCAGAGGGGCTCGGTCGCCCCAGATCTGCGACGCGGCTCTTAGCCGAACCTTCCTCAGCCTAAGTTCTCTCTCACTCAGGCCAGATCCGAGCCTCCACCGGCCGGATCTGACCTCCTCGGACTCGCTCGCCGCCGGCCTCCCCCGAAGTCTCTCAATGGGAGGTCGGCTGAGCTCGCGACCCGATTCCTCTCTCGCTTACTCTTCGATTCCTCCCCCGAAGTCTCTTAGTGGGAAGATCTCGGAGCTCGCTGTGTGTTCTTCATCGTCGACATCGGGGGCTATTTATAGGCGAGGGGGTGGCCGGTCGATGGAACTTCGACTGCCGGTCCCCTTCACGCACTGAGCGGCCCTCGACGGCCAAACCGGTGTCCCATCCGACGCCAGCTGCTCCCCGCACATCCTTATCCGACGCCAGTCGCCCCCCTGCTCCACGTGCGCTACTGTTCCTCCTTTATGCTCCGGCGTCGCTCCTCCGGCGTGTGCGCTGCAACTGCGCGAGGAAGAAGAAGACCCGGCTGGGCCGGGCTGAGGCAAAAATGGGCCTCACGGGCCCATGTGAGGGCTGCTTCTGCTTCTTTTTTTCTTTTTGTGTTTTTTTTTCTGTTTTTTCTGTTTTTTTTTTTTGTTATTATTTTTTTTATTATTCCGAAAAGACAAAATAAATAAAAACTTAATTAATAAAATAAATCTAATTAAAATTGAGGCGTCAACACCGGATAATGCCTAAAAGGCAACGACTAAGAACGCGTATAGGAAGACTCCTAAAGGTGAAAAGGAAAGGCCCTCTTGGAGCTGTGAATGGAAGAACCGGATAATGGCTAGAGCTAGAAGGGAACGGCTCATCACTGTTCTAAGTCAAGGTCAATTAACCAGTCTATTTTATTACATCAATTATATGAGTTCACTGTACTTACCTTTCAATAAAGAATGGATAGTGGGTTAGTGGCTAAGGCCTAGGTAGCATACATCTTTCCTAAGTCATGGTCAATTAATTAGTCTATTTTATTACATCAATTATATGAGTTCACTGTAATTACTTTTCAATAGAGAAGTGACAGTGAGTTAGTTGTTAAGGCCACTAGGGAGCGTACATCAAGGACCAAAAGAAGGCAACGACTAAAGATTTGTTTTCAGTCAATTAACAATGAATTTTGTAGTAAAAGTCTGAAGGCATCTCTAGATTTTCCATATGAACATACGAAAAATATGAAACGACAACATTGGATAAAGCATGGGGTACAAATTCATCAGGTCTTGATAACCTTTGTATATTTTGATAGAATGAAAGCTTCACTGAGACTAAAAAAAAAAGAAACAATGTTCTTGTTGACGTTAAGGTCTTCATAGATCCATGTCCTTGGATAAGTTGATCATCAACTCATGCAATTCTTTTGAAATGCTGGATCTCTCTCAATTGAATTGTCACGAAAATCTAATTGGAATTCAAGGCCTTCATAGGTCAGAGTTCTTGAAAGAGATAGACATCTTCTAGTGCAAATCTATTAAGAGGCTAGACCTATTACTAAAGCAGTTGAAGGCTTCTTCTTGTGAAAATCTAGCTGAAATCCAAGACCATATTGGGGTCTTGGAAATGTTAGATTTGTCGATTAAAGGGCTGGACCTTTCACAATTAGATTGTTTGAAGCTATTGAAGGCATGCTCTTGTGCAAATTTTGTTGGATTTCGAGGTCATAATAAGTACGAGTTCTTGGAGGCGGTATAAGGAGATTGGCCATTGCAAATTGCCAAAACCTGGTTGAAATTCTAGCAATTGTTAGATTGAAGTGGTCAAAAGTGTTGGATATCTCTTCGTGCAATTCTATTATTAGGCTGAATCTTTCATAGAATGCTAAAGAATGTGAAATTTACCGGAAATTCAATGCCTTAATGAACCGGACTTCTCCGAAGTGTTGGGTATCTCTTTGTGCAAGTCCCTTGAAAGGATGAACCTTTCTCAATCAAAATGTCTCAAGCCAGTGATGGTTCGAGAATGTGAAAGCCTGTAAAATATTCAAGGGCTTTTACGTTGGAGTTATTGGATTTCTCTCGGCGCAAGTCCCCTGAAGGCTTGGGCTTTCTACAATCTACTGGCTTGAAGCTATTTGGTGATCAACTCGTTGAAATTGGAAACCGCGGTAATCATATGAAGCTGTTGGATGCTGCAGGTTGTCATTATCTAGTCGAAATTAGAAGAGTTCAATGTCTCTCAGAGCATCGCCGTTGAAAGGCCTAAAACCATTATCCACGTGTATGAAGAGTGCTACAAATTGCAAAATCTAGCTAGAATTCATGGCCATAATAGGTAGGGGCATGTGCGGAAAAGGGGAATATCGCTGGATGCAAGTCCATCGAGAGGCTAGATCTTTCAGATTTAATCTTTGGAGCTGTTAATTGCCGAAATTTGCTCAAATCTAGTTGAAATTAGGACTTGAGAGATTGGATTCTTGGAAGAGTTTGATATATCTTGTTGCACATTCTGCGAGACCGACCATGAGATGGGCATGGGTGCTGTTGTCCGAAATGTGTAAGATGCGAGTAAATTTGTAAGCTCGGCCCCGCAACAGCCCAAACAGCATCAGCCAGCCCAAACAAGAGGAGGCATTGTTTGGTGAGTTGCGCGAGTTTAGTCGAGACTAATTAAAATCCATATCTAGTTGGGCTTCACAAAACATAAATTTTGACGAACCCATGCACAATCCACCTATTAAATATGAATTAAAAAAGAGGTCTTGGACACCTCTCCTTAAGCTTAACCCTTATCACAATAAACACTAGAATAGAAATAAGGATTAAAACCATGAAAAATCTCAAACTGGTACATTTGTATCAAATTTACTCAAAACTAATTTTTTTAGCACAAAAAACTCTAAATTAATACACATGCGATAAATTTACTCTACATTAGTTTCCGTTAAATTTCACCATCAAATTGCTGATTTGAATGATACATTAAATTTTGTTGGATGACACGTTAAATTGAGTTGAATGATATGTGATAGTTAACGAGTATACCGGTTTAGGATTTTACCCTCCATTTGTTATAGGTGTGGTGGTTTTTGATTTTTCGTGATATTAATCTAATTTAACAAAAATTAATAAAGGGTAAATGTGCCACAAATGTATCAGTTTTGGATTTTTGGTAATCAAAAAAATTAGTTTTTGATAAATTTGTCACATTTGTATCGATTTTGGATTTTTTTGCAGTTAACAAATTAGTTTTGGGTAAATTTGTCACGATGTGCCAATTTGAAGTGTTTCATGGTATTGACCCTAGAAACAATCATACAAGTAAAAACCAGTAACTCACTCACTATCAAGCACACCACTCCTCAATCATGGCTTCAAAGCAGTCTTGGTCGAGCAAGAACATAGATGCTTTTAACCTCATCAGGAACTGCTTCCTTCAGAATTAATGACCGAAACATGGTTTTTATTGATAATTTCAGCAGCAGCAACCCTATTCTTTTTGGGGTTATCTTGCTCATGTATCGCCTTATTCCCTTCCTTTCAGATAATGTATATTGTAGCATTCCGCCCAAGTTGCAACTGAACAACTTTCAAGCTTTTCCCTTTCGTCATCTGCAGGGCTCATGAGAACTCTTGATCCCATTCTTCAGCTTGTCTTTGTACTTCCAGCGGACTTAAAATTCTCTGCCACACTTGTTTGAGAAAGGATATTGAAAGATTATTCCCAGGCAACTTTTAATTTCTTAGTGGTGTTTCTCTGTGTCAAATTGGACCAGTAGAAGAATACTGATTCAATTTCATCTGTTTCAGACAGTCATGTTCTTTTTTGTCATGATTATTCAAGCATGGCAATTTCATGCTACGCAAGGTAGATTTGTTACATTGGTTAGCAAATCATTATCTCTTGTTATACTTACTAATACTTTGGTCCTCTTGATCAACCAGACATAGACCAAAGGCCAAAAATAAAATTATCAATGAAGAACCATATTTGGAGGTGGTTGATGTGTGAGCTAAAAATAAAATCACTGTGCAGATGGAACATCCTATTGAGAAGACATCCTCAGCATACATTTCCTTTGAGGCAAGAATTCCTTGACTGACCATCGTATTCCACACAATTTACTGTTCTAATCATCCTCTTCATGTGGCAGAGTTGTGAGCATGTTGAGAAAGAACGCAACCAGACACACAATTGAAAAGTTACTCAGATCAATCAACACCTGCAACTATCTTGGATCACCTTATGGAATTGTAAAATCCTACCATAAGGAGCTGCAGGAAAGAAGCGCTTACAAGGTGTGACTGGAGATGCTGTGAATGAAGCCCCTGCTTTGAAGGTGTTGGATATGTTATTAATATAGTCCAAAATAATATGTCCACATACAAGTCCAATAGGTGAAAGCATGGTTATTGGGTCCATATAGGCCGGAGCCCAATAACTTGCATATAAAAACTCTATGATTTCTCTACGGTGGATGTAACACTGTTGAGTGTTCCAAACTTGACGTCTCTTGATGTAATACTTCAAGCAACCGCTTATTCTCTCTCAAACCCATAACCTCTAACAATCTTGAAGTATTATGTTCATGTGTTGGATTTGAGCGAGTAAGGTGTCTTCTTGAAGATTTTGTCAAGATGAACTCACGGGTGTAATTTACTTTCGATTTCGACGGTGGTATTGGCTGGGATCTGAGTTTGAAGATTTGGGTGACCGAAATCTTTGATTCAAAAACCCAAAAATTATAGCCAATTTTAGAGGGTGAAACCACTTGGGCTTTGTTCTACTTGTCGATACGAACATTTTGAGTGGTCACTCGTGTCAATCGGAGGTCGGATGGAGAAGTTACGGCACCCGGAAATTTCCATATGAATTTCTAGCGAATTTCAGTGACGAAATTTCCAGCAAATTTCAGCGACGAAATTTCCAGCAAATTTCAGCGGTGGAAATTTCTAGTGAGTTTCGACGACAATGGCAGTCCATCTTAAGGTTTTTGGGTGCTCCAGATCTGTTTTTGGGGTTTGTTTTGGCAAATTCCATCTCTACAGAGCGATTTGATCAAAGGTTAGGGGAGTTATTCGACTTTGTGGCTCCGAGGACTCCAAGGTGCACTCTTTCTAACACTTTTCTCTGATTAAAATGGCAAAATGTAGTTCCTATGATATTATAAAGTTGCAATCATTTGATATTACTGAATTTCATGGCTGGAAATTACATGTTCAATTTGGCATGAAAGAACGTGACATATTCTATACTGTATTAAGTGATTTTGCATCTACCACTGAAGTGGATGAATATCAATGGAACACAGATGAGGATTTTTGTAGAGATTACTTATTGAACTCTCTAAATCCTAATCTAGCTATGACCTATAGTGAGTATAAGATGGCGAAAGAGATATGGGATCACTTGAATGCTCAGTTCCAAAAACAAGAGGGGCTCTCTAAAACTCTCATAGCGGATAAATTTTTTGACTTTAAATTCACTATGAATTCAAGCATCACCTCTCAGTTAGTTGAATTTAAGAACATGAGGAACAAGCTGAAAGATGATAATTCTAATATATCCGATAATCTTTTTGTCGATCTTGTGTTGAGCAAACTACCAATTGAATGGAGTTATTTCAAAACTGAAATGCACAGACTGAAGGTACAGATGAAACTGGATGAATTAAAGAGGTATATTCACATTGATAATCAAAATATTATTAGGAAGAGTTTGGAATAAGCAGGACAACAAAAGTCAGTTGCCAACTTAGTTTCACACTCCAATAAACCTAAAAAAAAAAATCCAAGTCACCAAAAGGTGAATCATCTTTACAGTTAGAGGCCAAAAAGACTATCTTCAAAAAGAAGAAGAATGGCAAGTGGCATAACTGTGGAAAGTGGGGTCACTGGACAATAGAGTGTAGGTTGCCGAAAAAGCTAAATAATGACACACCACAAAATGAGGCCAATATGCTAATTAGAGGATCTGAGCCTCGAGCTTTTATTGGAATGATGAAGAAAGGAAAGGCCAGCGTCTCTTCTGAGTGGTGATTGGATAGTGGTGCTACTTGTCAGGTTACAAATGACAAGAATTTACTCACTGAAGTTATAGAAGTGAAAGACATCGTGGAAAATTGCAATGGTGGTGAGGCAAAGGTGACTTGTGTTGGAACTACAAATTTGATGCTTTCTTTGGGTAAATTACTAACTCTGAAACATGTTAGAGTAGTACCTTTACTTAAAATAAATTTGATATCTATGAGTTTGCTTGATAAAGCTGGTATGTCTTTTTCAACTATGAATGATAGAGTAACTTTATCTGTTAACTCATATTATTTCGGTTGTGCATTCATGGTTAATGGTATGTATAGGTTGAGTTTAGATACTGATAGCATAAATAATGTGAATTCTGCTTTGATTGATCCAAAGTTGCTATACAATAGACTTGGACATGTGAATTACAGGAAAATGCAACATCTAGCTAAAACTCACAACATTCCATTAGATACTTATATTCGATTTGACAAGTGTGAAATGTGTGCACAGGCTAAAATCACTAGAAAACCCTTTAAGTTGGTTTCTAAAAACACACAACTTCTTGAGTTAATATATTATGATATTTGTGACTTTAGAAATTACATTACTAAAGGTGGTCGGAAGTATCTAATAACATTCATAGACGATTTTTCTAGATATTGTCATGCCTATTTGTTGAAATCGAAAGATGAGGCATTTGAAAAATTTAAGATTTTCAAGTCTAGAGTAGAAAATCAACTTAACTTGAAAATTAAGAGGTTTAGGAGTGATAGAGGATGATAATATACTATGTCAAGGTTCAAGGAATTTTGTGCTTCAGAATGTATAATACTTGAAATCACTGCTCCTTATTCACCCCCAATCAAATGGTGTTGCCGAGCGTAAGAATAGAACGTTAACTGAAATGTTAAAATCTATGTTACTTACAGCTGGCATGCTTGGGGAGAAGTAGTTCTAATTGCTAATCACATCTTGAACAGGTCGTCGCACTCTAAGTTGTCCATGACACCTTATGAGATATGACATAAGCACCCCTGTAGATATGATACTCTTAAGACTTGGGGCTGTATTGCTTAGGTAAGTATACTAGATCCTAAGAAACCTAAGGTGGGATCTAGAACCATTACTTGTGTATATCTAGGCAGTGCATAAGATAGCGCTGCAAATAGGTTTTTAGATTTATCTACTAACACAGTGATAGAATCTAGAGATGCAATGTTCTTCTAAAATAAGTTTCTCAGAGATCAAGGCTTGAATGTTTCTGGATCTATAGATATGATTTCAGAATCTCTTGTAGAATCTGAAGCAGACCCTTCTGACACTAATTCCACACAGTTGGCTATTGAACCAATTTCAGTTAGAGTATCTACAAGAGAGAGAATTTCCAAAAGTTTTGGTGAGGACTTTGTTGCTTACCATCTTAAGGATGATCCATTCTCCTATTAGGAAGCAATGAGATTTAGGGAATCTTTACTGTGGGCAAAAGTCATAGATGATAAAATGAGCTCTTTGTTGCAGAATCACACTTGGCAACTAGTAAATTTGCCAAAATGGGCTAAAGCTATAGACTGTAAATGGGTGTTGAAGAAGAAACTGAATAGTGATGGATCAATAGCCAAATACAAAGCACGTTTAGTAGTTAAAGGCTATAAACAACATAGTGGAATAGACTATTTTGATGTCTATTCACTTGCGTATCATCTATCAACTATAAGAATTCTTCTTGCTTTTGTATCTATTGAACACTTTGTAGTGCATCAAATGGATGTAAAAACATGTTTCTTAAATGGGGATTTAAATGAGGAAATTTACATGGAAAAATCGGAAGGATATGTTATGAAAGGTCTTGAGGACAAAGTTTGTAAATTGAATAAATCCTTATATGGTCTTAAACAAGCACCTAAGATGTGGTATCTTAAATTTGACAAAGTAGTAAAGAGTTATGGCTTTCAGTCTAGTTATTCAGATAAATGTCTTTACCATCGTTCTACGTCAAATAAGATAGTCATCATTTGCTTGTATGTTGATGACATGTTAATTCTTGGCCCCAATCATTCTGTAGTGAATGATGTGAAAGCTACTTTAGCTAAAGAATTTGACATGAAAGATCTTGGTATTGCTAATACCATTCTTGGTATGAAAGTAAGCTTTAACCGGCAAGTCATCTCCCTTAGCCAGACTCATTACATTGAGCAGCTACTTTCTACTTGGGGATATGATAAGTGTAAACCGAGTGAGACACCATGTGATTATAATAATAAACTGAGTCCTAATGAAAGGACCAGCGTGGATCAGTTAAAGTACTTGAAACTATTTGGTAGTCTCATGTATGCTATGAGTTGCACTAGACCTGACATAGCCTTTACAGTTGGCATGCTGAGTCGTTTTACTAGTAATCCTAGTAAAGAGCATTGGAATGCCCTTGATAGGCTAATGAGATACCTTAAAGGTACTAAAGATTATGCTCTCTATTATTCTGGTTATCCTCCAACTGTGGATGGATATTCTTATGCCTCATGTGCTCAGATATTGTAAATAGTAAGTCCACTAGTGGATATGTATTTGCTTTGGGTGGAGCTGCTATTACTTGGAAATCCAAACGACAGACTTGTATTGCATTATCGTCTATGAAATCGGAACTTTTTGCTTTAGCCTCAGCTGGTGAAGAGGCAGAGTGGATAAAGAATCTGATTATGGATATTCCTTTAACTCGGCTAAATATTAATTCGTTAAGCCTATTTTGTGATAATCAAGCAGCTGTCCAAGTTGTCAAGAATGCTCTCTTTAATTCAAAGAGAAGACATGTAAGACTGAGACATGTGTTGTTGAATTATCTGAGAGAACAAGGGGTTATCACCTTGATCGATGTGAGATCGAAGGATAACATAGCCGATACTCTCACCAAAGGTATGCCTAAAGATCGATTATTCAAAACAGTGGGGGAACTGGGGTTAAAGACTATATATGCAAGTCTTAATTACCATTTACTTATCTTTTAATTGTGTGTTTTGAATTATCGAATCTTTCTTTATTGGCTACAATGATAAGCACAGTTTATATGTTTCATCGATGTTCACAATTGCTAACTAATTTGAAAAGGGTGAGTTATCTCATTCCAAACTTGATGAAGATGACTTTAACCTAATTCAAATGTTCTATTGGGGAAAATTGTGTCATTCCAAACTTGATGATACAATTCAATTAGGTTGAACTATCCTTTTTGGTTAAATGATCTCATTCCAAACTTGATGCTAGATTATTTGATTTCAAGGAATTAGTAACTGTGACATTCCAAATTGAAACATAGAAACAATTGTTTACATAAGAAGCCTGCTGGTCTTGTTTTTAATTAAAACTTGATATTACATGACTAGGTTATTATAGGTGACTTAACTATTGGTCATGTTCTTTGAAACTAGACAATAGTTATTTTTCTACAAATAAACTTAAATTGATGGCTCTTTGTAAATCACATTGTTTAGGTATTGTTCATAATATATGAAACTTGATTGATGCTTATAAACATGATATTATGATGCTTTATGACATCAATATATGTTCTTCTCTGCCTGATGGAATGTTGCTAAGTTTTTATTCAAATGATTGAATTCATGATAATATGAAATTCATATTTGACATTCTACAGGGGATGGCAGATATGGAGGAGAGCTTAATGAGTGGGATCTTGACTAGGATGACTTACTTGATGAATGAATATATATCGTTTAGAGTGTGTGGGGACTTGATAGTTTACCTGCTACTGCCTATTATGGTGGAGTCTATTTATTTGAGAATTACATTTTGCTATTTCTATTTTGTGAGCATTATTTTTTATATTTGTAAGGCCTTGGACTATTTTGACTGGCTTATTTATACTTACTTGACTAGTATGCATATGTTAGTTGTGAACTGAATCTAAAACTCATAATACTTATTTTGATTTGTTGATCTCAGAACAAATTCATGGTAAGAATGATGAGTAAATGATGATTTAGTTTAATACTCTTTGACTGATCCGAGTTGATTGTCTTGGATTGAATGTGGATTATTCATGTTTGTTTGAACATTACACTGATCACCTTATTGGATTGTGATGTATGGTGAACATAGGAGGAGATTGTTAGATATATTATTAATATAGTCCAAAATAATATGTCCACATACAAGCCCAATAGGTGAAAGCATGGTCATTTGGGTCCATATAGGTCGGAGCCTAATAACTTGCATATAAAAACTCTAGGGTTTCCAAACTTGACGTCTCTTGATGTAATACTTCAAGCAACCGCTTTTTCTCTCTCAAACTCATGACCTCTAATAGAAGGTAGACATTGGATTGCAGTGGCTGATGCCGCTGATGCTGCTAGAAGTGCTTGGACATTGTCCTCACTGAAATGAGCTCGGGTGTCATTATAAGCACTGTGCTGACCAGCTGGGCTACATTTCAAAGAAGGATTCCACTGTTAGTGATTTGGATTGTATTTCCAATGGATAATGCACCTAGGCTCTGCACATTGGTAATTGTGTTCCTAGCTTACTATGCATGAGCTGACTAAAATTTTGCAGATGTCTGCCGTCTCCATTATAGTTGGTATTGTGGTAAGTGTCCTCCCTCAAATATAGACTCAAGATAATAAAGTATTCCCTAATGAAAGTTCATGCATCCAGTCTTTTGGCAGTTTGGTTTTATGTTCTTTGCTTTGATCTGGAAGTTTGACTTTGCGCCCTTGGTTTTGATCATTGCCGTATTAAACAATGATAAGATGATAGGTTTGTGTATTCTTGTACTCCTGGTTTTCAAAATAGCAGATTACGAAAGACTAATTTAAATAGTTTTTTGTACCAATCTCAGGAATTATCGTGACAATCTTTAAAGATTGAGTGAGGCCATCTCCCTAGCAAGAAAGCCGAAGTTGAAAGAAAATTTCGCTACCGGAATTGTTCTTGGAAGTTACCTGGCACTAATAACTGTAATATTATTTTGGGCCATGAAGGATGTGGACTTCTCAGTAAGAACCTGTTTCTCGTGTGGTTTTCTAGTTCTGTCTCTCATGTATATATTTTGTTTAGTTATTGAAACGAGAAGTAATAAAATATCGCACCACCGGCCGCGGTGGCTCCGTTGGTTAAGTCTTCCCCACCGTGGGGGGACTCACTGACCCCTTCTAGGAGGGAGAGGGTTCGATTCACCGCGGATACGCTTGGCGTCTTACCCGTTCCACGGGGGTGGTGGGTCCTCCCGTGGGGCCCCAGGGTTTACCCCTGTCACCCCGGGCCTACCGAGGCTGTCCGTGTTGGTACGGTGCGCGGGTTCCCTGGGTCATTAAAAAAAAGAAGAAGTAATAAAATATTGCTACCCTATTCTATTGTGCAGGACAAGTTTTGTGTAAAAAATCAATCAGATATAGCCCCGATGAAATGATGGCAGCCCTATATTTGCAAGAATAGTTAGCCAAGCTCTAATCTTTGTCAACAGATCGCACAGCTGGTCCTTTGTGGAACTCCCGGGACTTCTCTTGGTCAAGCGCATTCGTAGTTGCTCAGCTGGTGAGAATTTCTCGGTCATGGTCTGTTCACTTTCTACTGGGAGCGATAAGTTTGCTATGGTACCTTCTACTGACTAATTTCACTGGAGTCCGGTGGAAGTGAGAACTACAGATTTATTAGCCTTAACTGACAGTCAATTGTCAAAAGTGCTCAGATTAGTTTGGACAATCGAGAACTTAATCACCATTCGCCAATATGGTTCCCTGATGCAAAATTTTTCATGGACACGTTGCAACACTTACAGCGGTTTATGCAATCTGGGGTTTCGCAAGGATAAAAGAAACTGGATGGGGGTGGACCACTGTCATCTACAGCTTGGTGACGCATGTTCTGCTTGAGTTTTCTGAAATACGCAATCCGCTACATTCTGAGCGGGAAAGCATGGAATACCCTCTCGGAGAACAAGGCATTTTCACTAAAAAAAAAGGCACTGCCACGGATTATGTATTATGAAAAGCCCTACATTCTGTTAATTTTGGCCAATTTGATCAGGCAGACTGCCTTCACTACCAAAAAAGACTATGGCAAAGAAGAGCAAGAAGCTCAGTGGGCAACTGCACGGTGGGACTTGCACAGCCTTCAGCCTCCTGAAACCAGCAACCTTTTCTCTGACAAGAGTAGCTACAGGGAGCTTTCAGAGATTGCAGAGCAAGCCAAATGACGAGCAGAGGTTGCGAGGTGAGCACCTTAATTCTCATGCTTCAATGCTCGTAAGAAAATGGTGTTATTTACTGAAAAACATAGTTTCACCTACTTCGCTTTTGTACCTGTTTGCTTGCCTGATAACTGAAGGTTAAAGGCCATGCTGTATTAAGGAGTTTAGGAAGCTTACTTTCTCAATAGAGAGTTTAAACCTTTTGCCAGGCGTTTGCTGCTTGGCTCTTGGCTCTCCGTTTGGTTTGTTGCCTTTTGGTTTTTTCCTCGGCTCCCTTCCACTTAAAATGAGCATGTTCATTTTGAGTGCAAGTTTTTGGAGCCGTTTGGTTGTACAATTTGACCTTTCCCCATTATATTAATTACTTACTTTTACCAAAAATAAAAAACCTTTCGCTGCTAGCAGTTCCTTTTCGCCATTTAAGTCTGACATCTGATGGTAAGGCAAATTGACTCTGTTGTTGCAGGCTTCGAGAGCTACAACCTCTGAAGGGCCAAGTTGAATCCCTGGTCATGCTGAAAGGCTTGGACATTAATTCGATTCAGCAGCTATACACATTCTGAAGAGCTTCCCATTCGAAGCAGAAGGGATCGTATTGTGAGAAATGGAAATTAGTCTTAAGGGCTATGACGACGAAGAAGCGTATGAGGCTTTTATTAGTCTAAAGGACAACAAAAACCGACGTCACTCACGGTCAGGGTTGTAGATTTTTGCTGTAACCAGATTAATGCATGGGGCTGCTTTCTCTTTGACAGATTGAGATTTAACTTTTCTTCTCGAAGTAGCCATGTTCAAGTCGATCAGTGAATCTTATGTGGATCTTAATAATTGTGTTTTGCTTGAAGCATGACCTTGTCAACAATTCTCGACAGTGGTCTGCCAGGCCAAAATAAAAGAAAAGGAAAAATAAAAGCAAGATGTAAATATCAAAAGCTGATGTCTGAATCATGCAGAGACCCAAGTAAAGATTAACTATGTTGAAAAGAGAAAATTTGGAAACATGTACTTTGAACAAAGTCGTGCCTTACTCCTCAAATCACTACCAATGTGACATAAGATTCCTCAGCGTGGTCTTTAGTACCAGGGACTTGAGACCGAGAAGGAAACTGTAGTAATTGGGTCCCGTAGTGATGTATGCGGGTCTCTGCACAGCTTCTGAATCTTCTGTTTGATCAGACCTGGCAACAAAGAGATGCATTTTATTTGGTTGTGAAAGGCAGGACCGTCCTGGAATGTGCTATAATAATCCAGGTAATTTATGATGCAGCATTGTTACCTGCTGGTCAGCCTAAGTCGGCCGCTTAGCCCGAGACATCAGTTTACAGTGATATTTCAGACTACCCGAAAAACACTCAAGCTAGTCAAATGATATTCATTCAAGTAGATAAACCACTTTGCGTACAAAATTTATTCAATGGGGAAAAAAAACAACAAACTAATGCCGGATGATGTTCAGTAAAATCAATTCATCATTCTTTTTGAAATTTTTCATCCTATAATCATCTAGATCATCAGGGTTATCAGGTGCCTCTCATTAATCACATATAAAACTCCCACATAAACGGCGCATGCCATGGTGATTTTTTTTTCCAGTATTGTCTATATATGGGTGTACAGGCATATATGTGGTTTTTCTGCATTGCATTTGGAGTGACTATTCTATTCATCATCAATTGGCAAAATAATTGAATAGAGATCACTGCACGTCCAGTTAGTTCTTCCATTACAATACTCCCGCTAGCGAATACTCCATGCATATTGAATAAATGGGCAAATTATCTTATTAATGATAATCGGTCAGGTAGATGAAAGAAATTAAGAACAACAATGACCAGGATGAATTGGAAACTCCGAAATGATGATTCATGCACTTATTTGCATATTTGTGAAAACAGGACAATGAAGTTGAACTGTATAAGTAATATGCATTCCATTCTAAGTCATCAGAAACAGTACGTATTCTCTTCAAGGCTAGGAAAGTAAACCAGGCGATTTCTGGGCCTTGTTGAGAATAATTTCATAAAGGAAAGATATTGCATTCTCTATAGAAGGGAAAAGATAAAAAAGAAACTTTGAAGAAGGAAGAATTGCAGTTACAAGGAAGTCCAAACAATGGAACTGGAACTTATGGCTCACCATTAAATTGTAAAGACGCACGAACTTTAGAATGTACCTCAGAAACTTCAGACTTGCTTGAGGAAGCATGAAATGGATCTCTCTCGACTCCTAATTTATATCAGTGGCCTACCATGAACTTCGAAAATATCAGGCCTTTCTAGGGAACTCGACTACTAGAGGCTGTCCTTTCGAGGTATGTTCTTGCAATGTTGGATATTAAATGTTCTCAGCTGCTTCAAGTTTGACAAATCTGGCAATCCTTGAAGGGAATCACAATATGAGACGGTCAATGTTCTCAGGGATGTCAAGCATTCGAGGCCATCTAGCTTTACCAGCTCACAGTGAGAAATAAGCAAGGCTACCAAGGATGAGAGATTTCCAAGTCCTTGGATTTCCATTACTGAACATGAGAGAAGCTCCAATCCAGATAAAGACTTAAGATACTCGAATTCGGGCAATGTCTTTAAGGACTTGCAGTCACGGAGGGTCAGTTTTTTCAAACTTTTGGGTAGTTGTGGGAGGTGTTGCAGATCTGGACATTGAAGATCAAGCTTCCTTAGTTGTGAAAGAGCACCCATTTCTGGCAGTGTACTGAAGCCTGAGAGGCACAACTTCAAGGTCTCAACTTTTCTCACTTCACCAATCCCAGAAAGGCTGAGCGGCTCCACCATTAAATATCCGTCTGCGCCAGGAGATGCCTCCTCCACATAATTGGCAAGGCACAACTCTTTGAGATTGGTCAGATTTGAAATATCCAAAGACTTCAATTTACTTGAGTCATAAGTGAGATGCAAAGCGGCTAAACTAGAGGGAAGCAGAGGAACCGCATGAAGATTGTCGCAGCCATATAAATCAAGGTTTTGGAGATGGGAAAGACTAGAGATGTTCTCTGGTAGGCTGGGAATATTGGTATATGACAACACCAAAATTCTCAAACTAGACAAACCTTTGATCTCCTCAGGAATTTTTTCCAAACTCCTGCAGCGTGATGCATGAATCTCCTCAAGCTTCTTCAGCGTTCCAATAGATTGAGGGAACTTTCTAATGAAACTTCCATCCATTTTCAGCACCTTCAAATTTCACATATTGCCAATGGCACGTGGTAATTTATCTATTCCTGTGCTCGAGAGATCCAGATTCTCTAATGATGTCAATTTTCCAATGGCGTCTGGAAGTTTCCACATCAACCGACAATCCCTCAGAGACAGTTGTCTCAACTTTTCTAGCCTCTCAATGGAATCTGGGAGTGTCCTAAGTTCAGAGCCATCCATCGAAAGAAATTCTAGAGATTTTATATCACCAATTTCACTAGATACTTGTGCCAATGATTTACAGTTGCAGGCGCTGACAGTTTTAAGATGCTTCATATCTTCGGAGACCACAATATCTTCTGCACAAGTTCCATCAAGTCGGAGCTCTCTCAAAGCTTCCAGAGAATCAAGTTCTCTGGGCAAGTTACTGAGGTCAGTGCAGAATTTCAGATCTAAAATTTGCAAATGTTGCAACTGACCAATCGATGGGTCAATTTGAACCAAATGAGAGCAATATTCTAAAATCAGTATCTCCAAAGCCTTGAAATTAGAGAAGTTTGGAGTTTGTATCAAGTCAACACAGCCTCTGAGAATTAAGACTTTCATTTTCCTTGACAACTGCAAGCAATACAAGTAGACAGGATCTGTTAATGTTGCAGTAAGTGTTCAAGTTAAAAGGGAAACGCAAAGTATTTGAGCTACCTTTATATTATTCCAACCCTCCCAACCTTCAGTTACCTTGCTCCACGGTAAATCGAGAATGACCAAGTCCACCAAATTCAAATTGATTACATTAAACGCTATTGGACAACCATGCCAACGGAGCCAAAGTAACTTCAAAAGAAGATTGCTAAAATCATGCTTGATATCAAAGTGATCCAAAATGAGGAGATGGAGATTTGGCACTCTTTTAAATTCATCAGCAGTCAAACAGGTCTGCGATCGATCATCCATGTCATTTTGCTCAGTGGTATCCATGTCAAGACACAGAGCTTCGACCTTTGTTTGGCTTGTTGGTCAAACACAATTTTTAGACAGAAGCCAGTGTAACCCCAATACAGAAGAGAACTGAGGATCATTTATGTTTTGCTCTTTCCAAAGGGGATCAAAACAAGGAGAGTTAAATATTCAATAGACAGACTAAAAAGGAAATGTCAAATCTTACCTCATCTTGTTTAAAAATCTTCCGAGCTTCAGTGGCCCATAGTCTACTGTTGTTCCCATGTTTCATGCGGTCGTCTTGAACAATTTGCCTGCCAAGCTTCCTCAGTTGATCATCCATATCCTATCGCCATCTCCAATCTTTATCATGGACATGAGATAGAGCTTCTCGAGTTCGAGAGAAGGGAACAAGCCAAGTTCCTTCCACATGTAAGATGCTATTTTTTTTATCCACTCCCACAAGAAAACAGCTATGTTGAGAAAAATATGCCGTTGGGAATTGCTCGATAGTTCATAATGAATCTTCAACTTCTTCTGGACATCATCATCAGGTAGTTTTTCTAACTTTTCCAGCAGAGCTTCCCATACTTCTTTTTGTTCCCGAAACATAGACAATTGTGAACCTGCGAGCTCAAGAGCTAAAGGAAGTCTTCCAGTGGCAGACACAATTCTTTGAGAGAGATCAACATAGTCATGTTCTGGACAATCCTTTGCAAAGGCATGTCTACAGAAAAGTTTTAGAGCATCACCATGATTCATCTCTGTGACATCATAAGTTTCTGTTACTTCACGCCCACTGAGAACTAATTTATATTTGGTTGTGATAATGATTATACTCCCTAAACCAAACCAATTGAGACTTCCAACCAATGCTTCAAGCTGAGTCTTCTCATGCACATCATCCAAGAGGATGAGGACTTTCAATGTGCTGAATCTATCTTGGAGGAAGCTAACTCCTTCCTCAACCGAGTTGAAGTTTGCCAAGTCCCTTCGGATGATGTCAGAAACCAACTGATGTTGCAAAGCTACAAGACCCTTCTTTGCAGAAGTTTCTTGAATATCACCTAGAAAACTGCAACGATCAAAGAGGTGGCAGATATCATTGTAGACAGACTTTGCGAGGGTTGTCTTGCCAATGCCTGGAATGCCGGAGATGACAATCATCCGCACGTCACTAGAGTCAGTATCCGACATTCTTCTCAGCTTAGTCAAGTGTTCTTCAATCCCAACTAATTTGTCGGACAAATTGAGCTTAGTCTTTCTCAATTTCTTCAAAACTTTTGAGACCATAATTTTTGCAAATTCTCCTTGCCTAGAAAACAGAAAGAATTTAAGAACGAAGGAAAGAACACTACGTCATGGACACTGTAACTGTGGACAAAGATCTGAGACTGATGAAAGGTGAACGTGACTGAATGGTCAAACGCTTGCAGAACTAGTTACAGATCCTTAAACCTTACCCACAATCGACTTGCCGCCCTTTCAAAGACGTCACTTTCTTTAGGGCATCCACCCATTCCTGGATCATATGCGGTTTTACTGTTGGGTCCTTCTTGTATGCCTCAATTTTAGCGGCGTAGGGACCCTCCCCGTCCTTCATTTTCACATGATCCACGGGGATCTCAAAGAAGACGGGCATTATGATCATTCCATCATTGAGCTGCTCGACCATCTGAGCCAGTTCTCGGAGGCACCATTTACTCGAGGCATAGTCTCTTGACAAGATCGGGATGCCAATCTTCGACCACTTGATTGCTCCATGAAGCTCCTTTGAGATGGACTCTCCATCGGAAATCTCTTCTTCGTCTCTAAAGGTGCGAACCCCGGCCTGAACAAGGCCCTCGTAGATAACATCGGTGATTCCCTTTCGGGTGTCGCTTCCTCTAAAGCTCAGGAACACGTCGAAGTTGTTTCCTGTCACCGGAGCTGATGATGCAGAGCCCGAAACGCCGTGAGGACCTTCTTGCGACATTTGCAGCAGGAAAGGAGACTTCGGATGCTCGGAAAATTTCCTCGGACAGACTCTTGACAATGCAATGCTCTGGCCCGGTTGATTATTGGAGAAGTAGATGCTCCGTCCGCGCGGAATTTCTACAGTTAAATGGTTCCTTGGAGTGGACCAGATCCATTGAGGCTTCCAAGAACCCCTGGATGTAAACAAATAACAATGACCGTTGGGAAGTCAAACCGTTTGTCATTTTCCACGCCTCTGTGGCGGTTTTATTTTTATCTTATTCAATTTTTCGTTAAGGATTGACTAATTTTTGACAAAGCACCATTTGATCAGCGGAAATTAAACAATTTTAAAATTATAACCCTTATAAAAATAAATAAATATAAATATTTAAATATAAATTATTATCGATAATGAATTTTTTTTTTTACTAATTATTTCAAAGTATGACCGAGTCGACATATGTAATTTGGAAATATATTTCTTGAAAGTTAATTGCTCTGAGCATCCAATCGTCATGCGTTAAAAAAAGGCAAAATGGAAGAAAATTGAGGAAAAGAATTGAGGAAAAAAATTAAAGAAAAAGGGGGAGATATGGCAAAAATGATGAGGTGAATTCAAGTACGAATTTCCAACCAAAAAAATAAAAAAATCCAGTGCGTCCAAAAGAAAATATTAAAAACCAAATATTCAAGTCTGAATCTCCTTTAATTATCATACTCTAACTAATTTATTTTTGTGGAAGATAAAGGTACATTCTTGTCTGTGGATGTGGCCAAATGATACATTGGATGGATAGGCAATGACCCATCACGTGCTTACTGCTTTTAGTCAATGTTGACTTACAAAGTTAATTGTCAATACTCAATAGCCTACACAAGAAGATTAGTTTAATTTCAACATATTCCATCTTCATTGACGGTTCAGAAAGCTATGCTCTTCCATTTTCCGCACTGGAAATAAATAGCACAAAGTGAATGAGCTTTAAAGCAGATGGGAGACATGGAAAATCTGCATCTGTAAGAGCCTCCGGAAGCTACTATGGCAAAAAGCAACATGAATTTGGAAAACCCTCATTTGGATTTTTCACAAAATTATTTGTCTTGACAGTGAGTCAGGGGCCAAAAAGTCCATCACCCCATGCCACATGCGCGGAATAAACTAATATTTTGCTATAAATAATTGTATTACTCTATTCATCACTGTTCAAATTGATAATTGGAATTTCTATATCAATGGAAGTTCATATATATCCCGATTAAAAAGCCAATGTCAGCCCTTGGAACAAGTTGATAATTTATTATATTATATGGACGTTAATTCCGATGGCGATGATAACTTACTAACAAGTGACATGATAAGCAAGTTGCTAATTATAATTTTTCACTAACATGATTAAAAAATTATCAGCAGCCTTAAAATCCTACCAACGCTGAAATTTTCCAATTTTGAATCCCACAAGACCCTAGAATTTCGCAAGTCGAATAATTATTTGGATTAATTGTCACACTAACATGAATATAACCCATAATATAAATTGTGTAGTGCTAGGCGTACTCAAGGTCTGACAACTACTTAGAATAGGTCCTAACCTAGATGCGATGTCTCAATTCCTGCCATACGGTCTCTCTGTTATTTTAAATTATGGTGCTTCGCCAGCCTAAAATTCTTATCTTGGATAAACTGTTGCTTGACTCTATCGACAGGGTTACTAATTTCTCTTGACATACTTGGATGGTGGATAAGGTTGCCCAAGGAGAACAAGGCATCATAGACAAAGCCACGACCTTGCGTGGATGATTACGTCTGGATTTTGCTGAAATTCGACCTGGAGTGTGACATCCTGAAATTCGAGCCCTATAAGGGATGAATGAATGTGAATTTCGTCAATGCATTGTTGGTTAATCTCACTCGGAATTGATCACTTCTGAGATACTGACCTTGAGGGGAAAGGCTAATGAGGACAAAACTCGTACGACTAAAGGACTCGACCTAGGAAAACGACTTGACCATGAAACTTGCGTGAGGATGATCCTGTAGATAGGCAGGCCGATTCTAAGGACGACTAGAAGTCGATTTGCGGACAGAACATAATGGAACGACGGGTGATTCCGTTTACCATTATCGAACCCGTGAACGACCCTATGTCGATCCTCAGTGATCGTGTACTTTGAAATAAGAATCTATCCTCCGTAATTTCGTGCAGTCAAGGACGTCCATGCGTCGAGATGTCTTGAACGTGGTTTGGCACGAGTCGGTTACGCGTGAATCCTCGGAGCCGCCTGTCAGTCTGAGTTGTGACCGAAATGGCATTAGGCGAAATTGACATGGCTTGAGGACTAAAGATTGAGCTTGAATTATCGGGAATGTCCTATTTACATTAGATGAAGCCTGCTTCAACAGTCAACGAGCCAGTGAAGCTGAGCAATTGAAAAAGGGATTTTCGGACGGAGGAAGCAAGCCCGTGAGGAAGTGGGCCGAGCCAAGCTAGTGTGGGCCTTAGGCCCAAGTTGGGACAGCCACCAAATGGGCCTAAGTCAAGCAAATGAGCCCATTGGGCCAAACCAACTATTCATCTTCTAAGCCTATGGGCCAATTCTTGGCCATTTCAAGCCCATCCAATTCCCAAGCCCATTCCTATTCATGGCCAAGCCCAATCCTTAGGCCCATCCACCAATTTCAGCCCAAGGTCAGATGAGTAATTTGTGCAAGGTGGAAATGACCTAAATGCCCCTAAAAGCATGTGGATAAGGCAAAGGAAGAGAGAGAAGATGATGTCACTTTGTATGGGGAATTGAAGTGGCCATTTAATGGCCTTAATGAGGTGTGACACCAGCCCTCACATCTCTCTCTCTCCCCCATTCGGCCTCCAAGCGGACGAGCTCCTCTCTTCCTCGTTTTCCCTCTCCTCCAGTTTCTGCTCCAGCTGACCCTTCGGTAAATAATCGAGTCAAAAGTGATCTTCCCGGATGAATCAGCCAACAAGCCACCTATCACCGTGACCGGGAGAGACAGAACGTTCCAACGAGACCAATTTCGTCCCGAACAGAGTCTCCAGCCGGCCTGGACGCCGCCGTGAAGGAACCGGTCGCCGGTCCGTCGGTCCGCCTGCAGCCTGCACTGTTTCGCGTTTTCGGCCATTTTTCTCCAATTCCGACCCTTCCTTTGCCCATCCCAACCTCCAGCAAGACCCCAAGACCCCCAGGTGTCGCCGGTTGCCGGCCAAACCCCTCGCCGGAGCTCCGGCCAAGCCATTCAACTCAGTTTCTCCTCCGGCAGGGCTGTTTTTCAGTGTTTTCAGTGGGAGTCCGAGCTGTGGTTGCTGTGTTGAGCTTGGGACCGCCTTAGATCGTCGTTGTTGAGGTCCCGGTGCGTAGCCACTGTCGTCGCCGCCGCGTCGGTGCCTCCGGTCCGCTTAACGGGTGAGTTTAGCTCATAATCCTTCGATTAGTGCCTAAACTTGCTTAGGTTGGTTTAGTTAGATTTAATTCTAGTTTAAGTGATTTAATTAAGTTGTATTAGCCCTAAGATAGGTGGTTAGATGGATGGATTAGATTAGTCTAGCTTAATCTTGCTTTATTTGCTTAATGTGGTTAATTAAGTATGCTTGGCTTTAATTAATTGATGGTTGCTTTAATTAATGCTTTTAATGATTTCTGAATTTAATTTATAGTTTATTAAATTCTGGGAATTACTGTTCATGCGACACTATTCATGATACTGTTCACATGTACTGTTCACGATTACTGTTCATGAGTACTGTTCACCGAGCACTGTTCACGAGCACTGTTCATCCAGAATGCGAAAAATGTCTAAAATTCACGTGTGCTGATTTTATGAAGTGAATGGATGTGTAAATGCATGGGCATCCGCATGAATTGAGTGATGACTTGTGTAATTGTGTGAGTGATTGTGAAATATAGGTATTTTGATTAGAAAATACCGGGCGTCGGTTTACAACGCCAAAAATGTGTATAGTGGATCCATGGTAGGTTATACATCACCTCGGAGAAGGCACGTGGGCTCGGTGAGTTGGTCTATCACCTTGGAGAATGCACGTGGTCTCAATGAGTACATTTGGCATCTTTAAAGAGACACGTGGGCTCGGTAATTTGATGCATTATCTCGGAGAATGCACGTGGTCTCAATGAGTACATTTGGCATCTTTAAAGAGACACGTGGGCTCGGTAATTTGATGCATTACCTCGGAGAATGCACGTGGTCTCAATGAGTACATTTGGCATCTTAAAGAGACACGTGGGCTCGGTGACTTGATGCATCACCTTGGAGAATGCACGTGGGCTCACTGATTCAGTATGGCATCTTAAAGAGACACGTGGGCTCGGTGACCTGATGCATCACCTTGGAGAATGCACGTGGGCTCAATGAATAAGTATGTCGTCTTGAAGAATGCATGTAGGCTCGACGACTAGATATTCCATCACGAGAGAAATGTACGGTATCAATTAAGCGACCGAGGCAAGGTCGAGTTGACATGTAATCGACGAGTCGATTGATCGATAGCTCGATCTAAATTGATGCATTAATTATATGCGTGAGTGAATCACATCGTTTATGGCACACACGCATGAATCGATAACGTGCAGAGTGTGACAATGGCCAGGTGAGATCGCTTGTGATGCGACTCGTATGTGATTGATGAAATGTATCATCTAATGGTCATATGCATTGCGTGTATCGTGCTGAATTATAAAGTGTAGGGTATGGCATACCAGGTAAGGTTGTATGCGAATCGACTGTTGGTTGTTGCTTGTGGTGGGGTAGTTCTGGATAGATACCCCGAGTTGAGTTGGTGTACTAACCGGGGCTTAGGGGTGGAACTTGCTGAGATTTATATCTCACTGGTTATTGAATAACCATTTTCAGGTCCATAGTGTGAAGAGCCAGGAGCTTGAAGCGGAAGGGTCAGGAGCATAGGTGGCTCAGTAGTTCTTTATGACATAGACCTTCTGTATAAGCTTGAAGTGTTTATAAAAGTGTATTTGATTTGAAATTGGTTGTGCTGCTTTTCTATCCTAAGTATGTTATTGTCAGGGGATTAGTTAATTTGCTTCCGCATGTGCAATAAAATGAAAAGGGTCGGCGACGCGTTCTGGGAACGTCGCAAATTTCTATCGACCACCGAGGGATGTGCGCGCGCTCGAGGTTCAGGGCGTGACATCCCCATTTAAGTGGTATCATAATTGTGACATCCAGATTTCGGGTTTTAATTTCGACTGGATAAATAGGGCCGTTTTCGTTCAGTTGAAGCCGAGGATTGTGAAATTGAGAAGCATGAGGGATTCTTGGATGAAGAAAATAATCAATTTGATAATGGAGATATCAATTGATTTTTGTAAGAGTTATTTGAGAGAAATTAAGAGGGATATTTGATGCAAAAATACAAGAGGGGAATCAAGAATTCTAATATGAAATTCTTTTGGAATTTATGAGCTTATTCAAAAGAAATTGAAATAAGAATTTTCTATTTGAGGAAATTCTTTTCTTTTGAATTTATTCCCATTTATTTTTCCCTTTTGGCCAAACACATTTTCCCCATAAGCTCTCTCTCTCTCTCTCTCCCTTTTCCCCCTCGTGCGAAATGCCCCTCCACCGTATACCTTGCTGTCTTCAACTTTGCTTCTCCTTTCTTTTCTACTTTTTGACTTTTCAACACTTATCCTCTCTCTCTCTCTCTTATCTTCTTCTCTCTTCTCTCTCGTAACCGACCCTCTCTCCCTCCTCTTGTTGGTGCGAACCAGCAAAACGGAAACAGAAGCAAAAGCAGCGACCGGCGAGCTGTGGGATGAAGTTGCTGCCGCCGTCGTGCCAGAGTACCGCCGTCGTCCGTCTCCCTCTCGTCTGCTCGAATGCCCTCTGCCCTTCTCTCTCCTCCTCTCCCTCTCGGCCGTTCGAACCAGCAAGGGCAAAACAGAGACAGCAGCTTGTTGTCACAACCGGAACCGAAATCTCGAGCTAAGGCCGTTGTTGCCGCCTCACGCCATGCACCGTCACAGCTCCGGGACCGCCCAACCGTGCCGACCACCCCGTCCAGTTGAGCTACCGTCCACAGACCGCCTAGCCAGCTGCTGTTCGGTGGTCATGAGGGATGGTAGAGACCCATCGGAGCTCCCTCCGACCACCTCCGGCCACCGTGCGTCGTCACCTCGACCCGTCGAAGCTCCCTTCGCCCTTCGCCAGCCTTGCCTCGCCATCTCAGTCCTCAATTCGGCCCCAACCAGCAGTGAACCGAGAGTAAGAATATGGGTATGACAGAGGGGTTTTGGCCCGTTTTGGCCGCCTTCCCGAGCCCGGATGCTCGGCCCGCTTTGAGGAAAGTCAATCCTCGCGTCGAGCCCGTCGTTTTGAGTGAGTTTTACTCACTAATGCCTTCTTAGTTTGCTAATTACACTTAAAGGTTGATTAGTGTTAATTAAGTGTAATTAGGTTGTTAGATTTGAATGGATTAGCAATTATTAGTTAATTTCATTGCATATTAGTGAAATAATTAGTGTAATTAGATAGAGAATTGCTTGTAGTATTTATGGGATTCTTCTTGGGATTTTTCCCGTCCCTTATTGGGTGTTAATTAGGCGATTCGGGCCTAAGTGAGATTTTTAAGCATTTAAATATTAATTTTCGGAATTAAATTAAATAATTATTTATTTTCCGAAAATTCAAGGGAGATGGTCCGGAACCGAATATTATGTGGATGACTGTGGTGAAGTCCGTTTAATTAATCGGGCTTTATTTTTGAGCTAAATTCAATTTTTAATATTAATTATTTAATTTTCAAAATTAATTAATTAATTAATTATTTCCTGAAAATTCAATCGGGATGGCCCGTGACCGGAAAATTATGCTGATAACCGTGGTGAAGTCCATTTATTTAATCGGGCTTTATTTTGAGTTAAATTGAGTTTTTAATATTAATTATTTAATCCTCGAAATTAATTAATTAATTATTTATTTTTGGAAATTAAGGATGAGATGGTCAGTGACCCAAATTTTATGCTGATGATCGTGGTGCATTCCGTTTATTTAATTGAGCTTTATATTATGCTAAATTGAATTTATTGTATGTATTTATTTAATTTTCGGAATTAATTGTTTAATTATTTATTTTCCGAAAATTCAACTGGGATGGCCAGCGACCGAAATTTCGTGCTGATTGTCGTTGTACAGTCTGTTTATTTAATTGAGCTTGATTTTGTGCTAAATTGATTTATCAATGATTTTAGGATTTATTCCTAAATTGAATCATCTTTGGTTATTAATTGAAGAATAACCGGGCATCGGTTGATAATGCCACTACATATAACATTGTCGAGTGGGGCCGTGATGCCACTACATATAACATTGCCGAGTGGGGCCGTGATGCCACTACATATAATATTGCCGAGTGGGGCCGTGATGCCACTACATATTGAAAGTTGCCGAGTGGGGCCGTGATGCCACTACATATAACATTGCCGAGTGGGGCCGTGATGCCACTACATATAACATTGTCGAGTGGGGCCGTGATGCCACTACATATAATATTGCCGAGTGGGGCCGTGATGCCACTACATATTAAAAGTTGCCGAGTGGGGCCGTGATGCCACTAAATCTAAGAAAATTGCTCGGTGGGGCCGTGATTACCACCTATAATTAAGTTGTGTCCTAAGGACCGTGATTCATAATTGGGAATTGAATTGGAATAGTTGAAATGACCGGAAGTGGTCTTGTTGATATGTAATCGACTAGGTCAATTGATCGTTGTCTTGAATTGATGTTGTGGATTGATTGATTTAATGGAATGATCGGTGAATGGTTGATTGATACGTAATCGACTAGGTCGATTGATCGTTGCCTTGAATTGATGTTGTAAATTGGTTGGAATAGTGGAAATGATCGTGAGTGGTCTTGTTGACGTGTAATCGACTAGGTCGATTTGATCGATGCTTCGATCTGTGATGGGATTGCTTGGGTGCCTATTTAATCGTACTAATATGCAGGTGGAATGCGAGGCCAAGGTAAGTCCTCGACTCATGTTGTGCATAGGCAGCCCTAAGGTGTATTAGTTTACTAATCGGGTCTTAGGAGGTAGAACTTGCTGAGACGTTGTCTCAGTGGTTATTGAATAACCATTTCAGGACTTGGATGAGGAGCCTAAAGAGCATGAATCTGATGAGGAGATCCCTGTTGAGGAACCCGAAGGAGAGTACGTGGAGGAGGACCCCGAGGATGATCCGGAGTAGGATTCTGATGACGATTGTTATAAAATCAATTTGAGTAGAAACCAATCGATTTAGTATGGCTTGTATATGAGCATAAGGGTGTTGGTTTTCAGGTTCAATTTCCTAGTCCTACTTGTATATCCCATTGCTTTATTGTCTGGGGATTTTATGACTGCTTCCGCATGTGCATATATAAATGAAAGGGTCGGCGATATATAGTCCTGGGATATCGCAAATTTTAAATCGACCAAAGATAAGGGATGTGCGCGTGCCATGAGGATCGGGGCGTGACATGGAGAGAGCACGTAGAGAGTATCTACGTTATGCTAATGTCAGCCGATATCATCACCGAGATCGCCTTATCTACCAAGGACTATGGCAAGGAAGAACAAGAAGCACAGTGGGCCACTGCACCGCGTAGAGGACTCTGCATGGCTTGCTGCCTCCTGAAACCAGCAATCTTTCCTACGGCATGACTAGTTACAGGGAGTGTCAGAAAATAAAGAAGAAACGCGAAGGATATCGTGAATGAGAGAGAATGTATTCTGTGCACTTCATTGATTGTTTCAATGTACAAAGAGAATTAAATAATACAGAGGATGTTCAATGAAAAAGGAAGTATATCGTATCTAATCCTAGTATATCAGATCTAATCCTAGATTGATAAAAAATAATCAATTACAATCTCAAAGATATATCCAACGTAATCTGGTAGATCTTTGGCATATCTTCCAATACTCCCTCTCAAGCTGGTGGCTTGTATATGTCTAAGACACCTAGCTTGCTTAGAAGATATGTATGTTGCCATTGACATAAGGGCTTGGTGAATATATCTGCAGGCTGTTCCGTAGTCCCGATTCCTGCTGTTTTGATTATCCCTTCTTGAATCTTCTCTCGAGTAAAGTGGCAATCAACTTCTACGTGTTTTGTTCTTTCATGTACTATTGGATTTGCCGCAAGTTTAAGTGCGGAATCATTATCACAGAACAGTAAGGTTGGTCCCTTGACTTGTGCTCCGAGATCCTTAAGTAAGCCTCGTAACCAAACTACTTCACACACGGTCTTGGCCATGAATCGATACTCAGCTTCAGCTGATGATAGAGAGACAGTGGATTGTTTCTTTGTCTTCCATGAAAGTAAAGATTCTCCAAGTTTGATGCAGAAACCAGTAATCGATCTTCGACTCATGGGACAAGCCGCATAATCAGCATCACACTAGGCTGTCATTTCCATGTTGCAATCACGAGAAAGGAGAATCCCAAAAGCTGGGCATTTCTTCAAATATCTCACAACTTTCAATGCATCATTCATATGGGACTGTTTTGGATTATGCATGCCCTGACTCAGTGTCTGGACCGCATAACATATATCTGGTCTGGTCATAGTGAGATAGATAAGTTTCCCGACTAATCTTTGATAGCCTGATGGATCTTTGAGTAACGAGTCATTATCTGTAAATTCTAGACTCACATCATAATCGGTAGTGGTCAACTTGATATTCTGCTCAATAGGAATAACTGTTGGTTTGCATCCTAATAGACCTACCTCCGATATAATTTCTAAGACAAATTTCTGTTGGCTAAGAGAAATCCCTTGCTTTGAACGAGCTATCTCAATTCCAAGAAAATATTTAGGCAGTCCCAAATCTTTAATATGGAAAGTGGAATGTAAATACTTCTTGAGACTTGTCACAACAGATTCATCATTTCCCATAATAAGTATGTTATCGACATATATCATCAAGTAGATAGACGACATACATTTTGTCCATGTAAGTAAGGCATAATCATGTTTGGACTGTTAGAATCCTGCTCCTATAAGTGCATCCATAAACTTCGCATACCACTGTCGAGAAGGCTGCTTGAGACCATATAAGGATTTGCGGAGACGACATACTCTAGACTCCCCCTGTCTCCGTAATCCCAGTGGAATGTCCATATAAATTTCCTCATCCAAATCACCATGAAGGAAAGCATTGTGGACATCCATTTGGTGCAATGACCAATCACGAAATGCAGCAATTGCCAAGAAGGTGCAAACTGTAACTGTGACATCCTGAAATTGGACCCCGTTTCAATAAAGTGAAATGGGCATGTCGTCAACGTGCCTATGGTCCTTTTTCTCTGAGCTGATCACTCACGAGTTAACTAACCTATTGGGTGAAGCCGTTAAGGGATGTATCTGCAGTAAAATCTCTAAAAGCTACTCAATTGGTTGGATTGGACTAAAATTGCGTTTGATTGATTCTAACCATGAAATTTAATTTGGTTTCGGGAATCGAATATTCGAGAGTGTCACAATTCATTTTTAGGATCCTGTCTCATCGTCCGTCAAATTATTGTCGAGTCCGAAATTTCAATAAAGAAATTATTGGAGGAAAAATTGAAGACCAAAAGAAAATAGAAAGGGAAAGGGAAAGAGAAAAGGAAAATTTGAATAATGGTATTATTTATTTCTTTTTCTCTCTCTCTCTCCTTCCCTCTTTTCTCTCGTGCGATTTCCCTCTCCCCCACCGAACACTCTTGCCAAGTTCAAATTGGCTTCCTCTTCCCTTTTGACTCGTCAAACCCCCAAACCCTTATCTTTTCTCTCTCTTCTCTCTCTTATCTCTTTTTCTCTCTCACTCTCGACACTCTCTCTCTCCCTCACTGTTCGAACAGAAGCGGAAGACCGAAGACCAGAGCAGCTTGCCGGACTACCGTCTGCTCCACCGCCCGTCGCTGTCCCGCCGTTCACGCGTGCACCGCCCCACCGATTTGCCGTCCGTCCCTTCCCTCACACACCTCAAGCGTCGCCGTCCTCCTTTTCTTCCTATTTGCTCGTGTGAAGCCAGCGGACAGAAGCAGCAGCTCGCCAAGGACTGTCGCCGCCCCACCGCCCCGCCGTCCCGCCGCTCGTGCCCACGACGCCCGCCTGCGCACGCCGCACGCTCCACCCCACATCCGTCACTCGTTGCCGCCCCTCCCCCGCGCGACTTCCGCCCCTGCTCAGCTCGGTTCCGCCCTGACCAGCCGCCTCCGGCCACCGCCCAGCTTCGTCCGGCCACCGCTTGACCTCCTCGGCGACCGCCGGACTAGCTCCGGCCAGCCAAGAACAGCAACCCACGTAGTGGGTATCCGCTGGTTCGTGGGCCATTTTGGGCCGTTTCCGGACCCCGAACCCGAGTCGTGCTTTGGGAAGAATCATTCCTCGTGTCGCCCCCATCGGATTGATCCGATTTGCGCGCGATTTGGTGAGTAATCTCACTAATCCCGGATTAGTTGGCTAATTATGCTTAAGGTTGGTTTAGTTTTAATTAATTATGTTTAGGTGGTTAGATTAGAATAAATTAGCAATTATTAGTCAATTGTGATGCGATTTAGACAAATTAATTGTGCAATTAGCAAGTAGACGTGGTCTATTATTTATTGGAAGTGCCTCGGGATTTTCCCGACCCTTAGTGGGCTTCAATTAGGCTTTTCGGGCCTAAGTGGAATTTTTGGTATTTAAATATTAATTTTCCGAATTAAATTAATTAATTATTTATTTTCCGAAAATTCAATTGAGATGGCTAGTGACCGGAATATTATGCTGATGACTGTGGTGAAGTTTGTTTATTTAATTGGGCTTTATTTTGAGCTAAATTGAATTTTTAATATTAATTAATTAATTTTCGAAAATAATTAATTATTTATTTATTTCCTGAAAATTCAACTGGGATGGCCCGTGACCGGAAATTTATGCTGGTAATCGTGGTGCAGTCCGTTTATTTAATTGGGCCTTATTTTGAGCTAAACGGAATATTTAATATTTAATAATTAATTTTCGAAATTAATTAATTAATTAATTATTTTTCGGAAATGAAGTTTGAGATGGCCGACGACCAAAATCTCATGCTGATTGTCATGGCGCAGTCTGTTTATTTATTTGAGCTTTGAATTGTGCTGAATTGATTTAATTGTAGATATTTAGGATATGTTCCTAAATTGATTATTTGGGTAAATTGAGTACGGATTAAGGTTGTGGATAATTACTTTAGAAATGGGATGAATCATCATGAAAAGCACGTGGCTCGGTGATTTGGTATATCGCTTCGGAGAATGCACGTGGCTCGATGATTCGTACGTCGCCTTGGAGAATGCACGGGGCTTGATGATTAGATATGTCACCTCGGAGAATGCACATGGCTCGGTGACGAAGTATGTCGCCTTGGAGAATGCATGTGGCTCGGTGACTAAATGTATATATCACCTCGGAGAATGCACATGGCTCGGTGACGAAGTATGTCGCCTTGGAGAATGCATGTGACTCGGTGATTAAGTATGGCATCTTGAAAGAGACACGTGGGCTCGGTAATTTGATGCATTACCTCGGAGAATGCACGTGGTCTCAATGAGTACATTTGGCATCTTGAAGAGACACGTGGGCTCGGTGACTTGATGCATCACCTTGGAGAATGCATGTGGGCTCGCTGATTCAAAATGACATTTTAAAGAGCACGTGGCTCGATGATCGGTTCCATCACCTTGGAGAATGCACATGGCTCGGTGATAAACAATATCGCCTTGGAGAATGCACGTGGCTCGGTGATTGGTTTTATCAGTTGAGACTGAATAGCAATAGCTTGAATGACTGGGAAATGGTCAGGCTGACATGAAATCGACTAGGTCGATTGATCATTGCTTTGATTTGATGTTGTGTATTGATTGATTGAATGGAAATGACCGTGAGTGGTCTTGTTGGCATATAATCGACTAGGTCGATTTGATCGATGCTTCGATCGGTGATATGATTGCTTGGGTGCCTATTATGAATTGTACTGACTTGCAGGTGGGATCTGAGGCCAAGGTAAGTCCTCTCACCTGTGCGTGTTTAGGCAGCCTATAGTATAATGGTTTACTAATCAGGCTTAGTGGGGTAGAACTCGTTGAGACGTAGTCTCATCCCAGTTTGGGGAAAACATTTCAGGACCCCGATGAGGAGCTGAGGAGGAGTATGAGAAGGAGAACTCGAAGGTGAAACCTGAGGAGAAGGATTTTCGAAAGAAAAAGATAATACTGAGAGGAATCTTGAGTATGACCCGGATGGGCTGAGATTCTATCTTCTTTTGAGAATCCAATTTTGATGTGAATAGTTATGAAGTGGTTTGTGTTTAGTATAAAAGTTTGGTTATAAGTTTCAATATGAAAATATGGCCTTGCTTTTCTATCCCATTGTTTTATTGTCTGGGGATTTATAACTGTTTCCGCATATGCATAATAATTGAAAGGGTCGGTGATACATTGTCCTGGGATATCGCATTTTAAAATCGACCAAGTAGAAGGGTGTGTGCATGCCCGAGGATCGGGGCGTGACAGTAACATCTTTTGCTATTGGAGAGAAAGTTTCATGGTAATCAAAACCTTCTCGTTGAGTGAAGCCTTTGGCTACCAACCAAGCCTTATATCGTTCTACGGACCCGTCGGCTTTATATTTAATCTTGTAGACCCACTTGTAGCCAATCGGTTTTCGATGAGGCGGTAAAGGGACAATGTCCCATGTATGATTCTCCATTAATGCATGCAATTCTGTTTCCATGGCTTTTTGCCATCGTGGATCATTCACTGCCTCATTATAATGGGATGACTCTATTTCTTCAGACACACGACTAATGCAACACATATGATCTGACGATAACTGATGAAAAGAGACATATGAGGAGATAGGGTAACGAGTACCTTGAGAATTTGTAGCCGCAAAAACATAGTCCTTTGTCCATGTGGGTGGACGCTTAGCACACTCGGATCACCGTGGTTGGTTATTCTGTGGAGGTACTGAAGAAACTTGTGATTCTTCAGTTGATGCTGGAGATGCTGTTATTGGTGAAGAAGTATCCCTCTCCTCATTCAGTGTATTGGAAGTATCCACAGCTACTGTTGGAGAGGAAATCGTACCTTGTGGCAAATATGCTGGAGGTGCAATGATGTAGGATTGTCCAGGAGATAGATCTTCTTAAGATAAAAAACGATGAGTGTCGATGCCCCTATCAGTCCCATCGTGTAAAGATAAATCTTTAGCAAAAGGAAATATATTCTCATGGAAAATTACATCCCTGTTGACAAAGAAATCCCCATTTGACGGATCGAAAACCCGATATCCTTTTGTGAGACTCGGATATCCCATAAAGATGCATCGTCTAGCTCATGGACTTAATTTATCCCGCGGCCCCACTGTAGTCACATAGCATAAACAACCAAAAACTCTCAAGTGTTGAAGTTCTGGTTTCTTTCCATACATCATTTCAAAAGGTGTCTTCTTGTCGAGAACACGACTTGGCATTCGATTGATTAGGTAAGTTGCAGTGACCACACAATCTCCCCAAAAAGTCTCGGGAATGGAAGCTTGGAATTTAAGAGCACGGGCTACTTCTAATAGGTGACGGTGTTTACGCTCGACAATTCCATTTTGCTGTGGGGTATAGATGCAAGAATTCTCATGCAAAATTCCGTTTGAAGATAGAAATAATGCACATTCATTATTGAAGAATTCCCTTCCATTGTCAGTACGAATACGTTGAATTGATTTCCCAAATTGATTTTTGGAGAGGGAGAGAAAATTTCTGAGATGAGAAAGAACTTGACTCTTTGATTGCATCAAAAATACCCATGTGGCACGAGAAAAATCATCCACAATTGTTAGGAAGAAACGAGAACCATCACGATTGGGTGTGTGATAGGGCCCCCAAACATCAGCATGGATTAGGGAAAAAAGACTTTTTGCATGAGATTTGCTATTTTCAAAAGGTACACGAGCTTGCTTTGCCAGAGGACAAATTGAACATTGGGGGTAAGGAAAAGCAGTGGAATGACCCAATCTTCGATGACTAAGAAAAAGCTTATCATTGGTAGTAATGTTACACAATGATTGTTTATTCAATTCAGTACAAGATGAACTGAAATTATTGGAAAAACTGGTCCAAAAATACAGCCCTTGCCAATTTCTACCCAAGCCCATCTATTTGCCAGTCGAAAGGCCCTGAAATAGACAATAATGAGGATTGAATAGGACACGACATGAATTTTCTTCACAAGCCCGAGAAACTGATATGAGATTGAAGCGGAATTCTGGGACACAAAACACGTTCTGGAGTGTGATAAGAGAATTAAGAATTATTGTGCCAATCATTGTGACATGGGTAGTAGGGGTGTCAGTAACTGAATTGAAAACCGAACCGAACCGAACTGAAAAATACGGTTTTTTCGGTTCGGTTTTCATTAAAAACCAAAATTTTTTGGTTCGGTTCGGTTTTTATTGGTTAACCGAATTGAACCGAACCGAGAAACCGAAAAATAGAACCAATAACCATTAAGCATTAACCAAACTGGCAAAAGGGTCAACCCTATTTCTTATTCTCTCCCGTCTCCTCTCATCTTGAAGGTGCGACAGTGACGGTGACAAGGACGGCGACGGCGGCAGGGACGGCGACCGATTGAGGGACCGGTTGTTCCGCCACGCCCTTTTCTTTTCTTCTTCTCCTTCTTCGTCGGCAGCGGCGACTCGTGGAGCTGTGTGCTGTGTTGGGTCGAGCAACAGCACTTTGGAGACTGACCATTTTGTCCTCACGACGCCGCTCTACTACGTCAATGCCCCTCCTCACATGGGCACTGGGCAGCGCCTAGACCATCATTGCTGCTAATGCCATCGCTCGCTTTCAGGTTTGTCTTCAAACAGTTGAGGTTAATTGTTTTGATGTTATCATATTGGGCAACATGTAAATGGAGCGAGACTCGGACTGGGAAGTTGCAGGGCTGCTAATTGTATATTGCGTGTGGTTTACCGGATAATTAATGATTTTTGCTGAAGAACCCTTTTTGCATTGTCGGTGTTATGTAACATAGACTGCTAATAGATCCAACATAAATATTGCACCAAGTTTCAAAGTGGTCAAATGCTTGCAGTGGTTGACTTCAAGGTTGATTTCATGTTTAGAAGGTGCAAAGTAACGCAGATTCTTGCTATTTTGTATGGTGTTAGTGTTCTGGCTTTGGGTTACAGATTCTTAATTTGACCTCCTCTTTTTTGCCGTGTTTGGCTTAAATTATCTCTCTATTCCTAATATAGTTATGTCTGCCTTTCTGAAAAGGGTGTCCTGACTTTTTTGTGTGTGTGAATTCCTGATTCTTTTCATCTGTTTTTCTTTTTCCCTTTGTCTCTTTATCTGTGTTTGGCTTAAACAATTATTCTTTTTCACAAAAGTATCAAGTTCGACAATTGGAAAAGGGTTCCAACTTCTCATTGTAGATTCTTGACTCTTTTCGTCCGTTTTCCTATTTCTTTTCTATACGAACTCGAATTCTACCATCTTCCATAGATAGCATCTAATGTAGCTAAAAGTTTTGGGCCCTGGATCTGTCTCTGTTATGTGTCCTTGCCTTCTTCAGAGGGAATTTATCTATAATTATGCATCTTATGTAAAAATGGTTGCTCCTTTGAGGTTCATAAATATATTAATGTTCCTTTATATTGACGCAGTGTCATTGAAGCTCTCAAGGTGGATAGTTTGCAGAAACTTTGCTCATCATTGGAGCCCATACTTCGGCGTGTGGTAAGATAAATTCGGCAGCCGCATGCTATTCATTTATTGTGTTTCCATGTTCTTTTCTCTTGGTTAATGGAAGAGTAGTAAAATTGGTTGATGAAGAAACTAGAGAACAGTGGTTATCATGATTTGTGGGAGTGAGTGATATTCTGATTCTATATGTATCACTGTCTCCTTAAATTGGCTTGAGAGCCTTGAGAAGTAAAAATCTCATGTATAGTTTAGTATGTTTGAGTTTAGGGTGACTATGCATTAGCAATATCATCTTTGATTTTGCCAAATATCATGTAGTGACTATGATAGTTTAGTTTACACTTTTAATTTGGAATTGAGGGAATGGATCATGCTTTTGCCTGCATAACGATATAATGTTCCTCAGAATTGGTCATAAAGGAATTTGCTATGTTTGAAGTTTTTAACGTAGCTTAAGAACTTACTTTCTGAAATATTGACCAGGTTAGTGAAGAAGTGGAGCGAGCTTTAGCAAAATTGGGCCCCTTCAAAATTACTGGGAGGTATGCTATTTTTTAGCTATGTGGAACCATAGTGATGACATTTTTGTATTGGCTTGACGCTTTGAGTTGTGAATCTAGTTTGCTTGAGAAGATACTCATTAGCTTTGTAGGGGCGGGTATGAATTGCCTGAAGGTTAAGCTGGAAACATGTTTGTGCATATGGTTCTTCCATGGTTTATTTATTTATATGGTTGACCTCGCTTAGTGGGATAAAGCTTAATTGTTGTTGTTGTTGTTTTTTGTTTGTTTGCTTGTTTGTTTATTCATACTTGACTATACAAGTTATTGCAAACAATTTGTTATTGCGTCATTAGTAGAGAATTCCGAGGATTCTTATAATAGTTAACCATCATTACATAAGACTTGGGGTAAACATGAACTGGGTAATGCATATTTCATGCTTTGTTTCAAGATAATAACAGTAGGAGAGCAAGCTCTAGAATTTAAATTTGTTTTTATATATCTCATGGCTTTTCTTAATCTAATTTATTGATGACTTTAGACAACTTTTCAAACTTGTGAATTTAAAAAGGATTTCTTTCTACTCAGAATAAGCCATTTGTAGATCTCCCTGTCAAGGCAGTAACATCATTTGCAAAGCTAAATATACAATGAGCGAATCTTTAATAAGTGAATCTAGCGGTACAAATAGAAGGAGGCAGAGATCTATTGCATGGGAACACTTCAAAAGGATAGAAAATAGCCAAGATAAAGCCGAATGTCTATATTGTGGGGGCTATTATTGGTTGTTCTACTACTCAAGGGACTAGTGGGATGCATAATCATTTAAGTAGATGTAAGAATTATCCATATGCGAATGTGGAGAAAAGGCAGAGAAGTGCCTCAAATGAATCTGTTGGGGTTAGTAGTTCTACTTCAGCTGTTCCTTGGAAATTTGATCAAGATGCTCGTCGAAAAGATTTAGCGGTGGTGTTTATTATTGGTGAACTATCCTTCAAGTTTGTGGAACTTGAAGCATTTCAGAAATTCGTGAGTAGAATCCAGCCAAAGTTTTTAATCCTTACAAAAAACACATTAAGGGAGGACTGTTATAAGTTATACTTGGAGGAAAGAAGCAAATTGAAAAAATATTTTTCCGATACTTCTCCAAGGATTTGTCTTACGACTGACACATGGACTTCATATCAAAATCTAAGTTACATGCGTCTTACTGCTCACTTTGTAGACGCTGATTGGAAGTTGCAAAAGAAAATTTTGAATTTTTGTTAAATCCCAGGACATTCGGCTGAGATTATAGGGAAAGGAGTTGAGAAATGCTTAACTAGTTGGGGGATCAAAGGCATTTTTTCTATCACTATTGATAATGCTAGCTCCAATGAATCGGAAGTTCAATACTTGAAGAAAAGACTTAACTCTTGGAATGCTTTGATATTATCAGGTGAGTTACTCCATGTGAGATGTTATGCTCATATTTTCAGTTTGATTGTGAAAGAAGGTTTGAAAGATATAGATGATTCTATTGTTAGAATACGCTCGGCTGTACGTTATGCGAGATCTTCTCCATCGAGATTGCAATGGTTTAAGGAGTGTATTCTGCTATAAAATATTGATTTCAATAATCTTGTATGTTTGGATGTGGAGACTCGGTGGAATTCAACATACCTGATGTTGGAAGTGGCTTTGAAGTTTCGAAATGCCTTCATCTTATTAGATATTCAGGATAGAAGATTTGTCGAAGAGCTTTCCAAGGTGAGAGGGTTGCCTACTGATGATGATTGGGATTATGCCCATCGATTTCTTCCTTTCTTGAAGTTGTTTTATGATGCAACTTTAAAAGTATCGGGCTCTTCTTACGTCACTTGCAATGATATGGCAAAAGATGTCTATGGGATTTAAATGATGATTGAAAAATATTGTGGGGATGAGGATAGGAGTTTGCAAGAAACAGCCAAGAGAATGAAGATCAAGTTCAATAAGTATTTTGGGAATGTGAACAACATAAATCTCTCACATGGTTCATTGCATGTATACTTGACCCTCGACATAAGATGGAGTATGTGAAATGGATGATTAATAAAGTGTATGACGACAACCGGGCAGAAACTTTGCGAGATAGAGTGACAAAATCTTTGACGTTATTATTTGAGCAATATCGCACCGGTACATGCCCCCAAAGCAACATGAGATTAAAGGGGACAAGGACAGTGAACGTTTCAATGTCTCCTGTGGTTGGTGCGGACATTATGACTATAATGTATCTTAGCCAAACGGGACAAGAATATGTGGAAGAAAAATCTGAATTAGATAAGTATTTAGAAGAAGGATGTGAACGGTATAGCTCCACCTTTGATATATTAAATTGGTGGAAAGTCAATTCTTCTAGATATCCTATCTTATCTTCCATTGCTCGAGATATTTTGGCCGTGCCCATCTCCAGTGTAGCATCAGAGTCTGCATTCAGCACCGGGGGTTGAGTACTTTATGTATTTCGTAGCTCTTTGACCCCACTGATGGTAGAAGCTCTTATATGTACTCAAGATTGGCTACGATCCGCACCACTTTCACAATCGATCGAGGAGAACTTAGAAGAACTTGAAAATTTCGAGTCAGGTGAGAAAAAAATAACCATGGAATATTTATATTTTTCAATATTACAATTGATATTTCAATTCTTATTTTCATTGTGAATTTAATGCAGAGTTGTCATCTACGACCATGGACCTGAATTCAATAGCAATTTCTCTTGATGATTGAATGTCGTCTTTAAGCTCAAAGAGGTAAATTCATAGTAGCGTAAGGGAGAGAGTGTATGTCTGGACCATTTTCTACGTTTGGTTTTAGATAGAAATGCATACAAGGCTAAGCAAGAGGTTTAGAGTTAGGTGGTAGTGTAGGATTGCTAACTGAAGATGTTTTGATGTCCAAATTGGGTTAAAACCGTAATGATTCGATTAAACTTGAGAATCTAGTTTGGGGTTTGAGCAATTTGGATTTTATTCTGTACCTATGGTGATGTACCCCTTTCTTCACCTTTGAGGTGGAACTACTTATTTCCCTCTCTTCTTAGATATGTTGAGCTTAAAACAATCCTGCATGTTCATAGAGAGTGACTTTCTTCCTTTTCAAGCAATGATGCAAATAGAAAACACGAAGCGAAAAGTATATATTGTGACATCGATTCCTAAGTTGAGATCACTAATTTTATTTCAATTGTTTTGGTCGGGGTATATAAAAGAAAGGAGCAGCATTGTGGTTATTGGGCTTAGCGTGCACACAACTCCTGTGGAGATGCTTGAGAAACTTGCCATTCCTGAGGCAGAATGGCCTTGAGCCATTGGAGAACTCTGTAGTTTGAATCATATAGAAGATGCGGTTGTAACATAATGGAGATATATGTTGTTGCTTTGTCTCAGCATCGTGGGGTTAAAGAAGTGACTGAATGGATGTCTAATGTGATTTACTTTTGCTCCTTGCCATGACTATAATTTGGATTCTTGCAATAATTAATTGCCCTATGATACTTGTTTTATGGATGAAAAGCACTAGTTTCCTTTGAGTTCTTGTTAATCCGGGATTCTTTCTTCTTTTTTATCTCTTCTTCTTTGTCAACACCGATTTTTGTTGTACAATGGGGATGCTACACAGCATCTTTTTTAAGTCTCAGCAGGTCTTGATTCTCTTGTCCTTAGAGAAGGACAATTTCCTAGACTAAATGGGTATACTTGCTGAGTGAAATGTGATGTGAGGCATAAAGACTATAGTAGAACATTCAGATGAGAAGATAAGTTGTTAGCATACTTTATCACTATTTCATATGCTTATGGCTGTATTTACGAATCACTAGTGTAAAAAAAAACACTTAAAATCGCTACACTGCATGTAGGACCAAATATTCCTTTTGGGAACAAATTAAGATTGCAAAAGCTAAAAGCAGGGTAGTTTTTGATCCAAACCAATTGCCCATGAAACCCAGAAAGTCAAAAGTGAAGCTTTTGCTTCCTTTTGAAACCCAACTAGATTGGAAGCAATACAAAACTCGAGCCATTTCCAGGCTCAACTAGGACAAGCCCACAAAAGAAACCATGTCTCGGGACGCCATCCTCCTTCCAAAGAATTCTCACACAACATTCCGAGCTCCCGTCCTCGTCATCGCTTCTTATCCTCCCTGATTTCTTCTTGCTTGACTTCTCTTCAAAGAGAAGTCATCTTGCTTCTCATGATGTGATAATTTCAGGAGAGTGAAAGGGTTGTAACAAGGGAAGAAGGAAGATATCTAGCTCAACGACATAGATGTTCGTTTCTTGAATATAGCGCAAAAACTAGAGAGAACGTCAATCAATGCTTCAAGGAGCTTATACAGAAGGTAAGCCGTCCTGAAAGAGAAAAAAAAACTGAAAACCGAAAACCGAAACCCAAAACCCAAAATTTGAAAACCGAAAAACTGAACTGAACCGAACCTTCGGTTCCGTTCGGTCGTTATTAGTTCGGGACTTATTCGGTTCGGTTTGGAAATTTTCTCTAACGGTTCGGTTCGGTTTGGTTTTTCAAAAACTGAATCGAACCGAATCGTTTACACCCCTATTGGGTAGCATTCCCATTTGGAAGTTGGATTGAAATAGGAAAGTCTAATTTTTTATTTTTTATTTTGAAAAAAGACTTTCATCACAGATAATGTGGTCACTAACACCCGAATCAATTATCCAATTAGTTTTCGAAATTGAATTAATCAAACAATAAGAAGTACTTGAAAAACTTCTGGTGCTATCAAAGACATCCAACCTCTTAAGAGCCTTCATAATCTCTTGATACTGATCATGGGTGATTGGCTGATTTGATCTATTAGTATGTTGCCCTGTCACATGTAAAGCTGTTGGAAAATCTCTCTTCCCTTTCTCTCCAGGTTTACCATGAAGTTTCCAGCAAGTATCAATTGTATGATGTGGACGCTTGCAATAATCACAGTATAACTTACCTTTTCCTTTAAAATTTTGTCCATTATGCTTTGGTGACGTGGCAAAATGTGGTCCGTTGGATGGTTTAAAAAAAGAAGCCATTGCGGCCTCATTTGAGCCGTTGGATCCATGAGTGGAAAAGGAGCGCTGTGGGCCGTCCGATCCCGCTGGAGAGATAAAACGTGGGCCGTCGGATCTAGTGGACGGGTTAAGCCCTCGCGGACCATCAGATCGGATCATTTGATCTTGGCCGTCCGTTCCTTTCTTGAAGGTTTTAGGGTTTGCTCCTGCAAACCAGACTTGCGGTGCCCATTTTCCTTCGTGCTCTCTGGCCGCGGCTTCTCCGTGACTCGCATGAGTTGCGAGCGCCATCCCTTCCTTAGATCTGTGCAAATTGGAGCCAACAAGACACTGGCTTTCTTCCTAGACGGTGAGCTGATAAATTCGGCCAAGTGACGCCAAAATCTGAGATCGAAAATTTTGGTAAGATTCATTCAATATCAACAGAAATCTCGTGACCCTTTCCCTCTCTCTGATGGCGCGGTACTACTGCAAGGTAAGATCTAGGCCTTCTAATTTCTCCTCGACTGCCTCCAATTCATTCCATAAAGCTGATAATTTGTTGTAGATAATGGCGATGGTCATGTTTCCCTATTTTAGATCCGAGAGTTGTTGGGTCAAAGAAATTTTTTTAACCCTGTCTAATTTTCCATACATTTCTTTGATATTCTCCCACATTTTTCTCGAATCTTCCGTCGGAGGAAGCTGGCTGTGACTTTGGTGGTAATGCAATTGCCGATCCATGTTCGAACTAATTGATTGCATTTCCTCCATAATCGTGCCATTCGTTCATCCGACGGAATCGGTAATGTGCCATCAATAAAAACCTCTTTGTCCTTTGTGACCAACGCTTGCCGGAACTCCACCGACCAGTTGGAATAATTGTTAGGCCCTGATAGTTGTTGAGTGATGAGCCGTAACTCCGGCCCGTCGCTCGTCACCGTGTAGAGTGGATCACGAGCTCTGGTCGATTGCTAGCAGCGAGAAACGGATACGGCAGGAAACCGGGTTGGGAAAACAGATAGGGGTTTGGCCCCGGACGCGGAATACCCGGTTCAGATGAATAACCCGCATTTGTTGGATTTGGCCCAATGGTTGGGCTTGCCCCGAGAACGGTTGGTGGGCTTCCACTGGGCTGAGCTGGTTCTCCGATGCCTTGGCCCATCGACCATGGGTTTGTCTGTGTGGGCCCATAGATCCATGGGCTGTGTGCCATCTGAACAGGCAGCCACTGGATGGATTGCCCTGAAACGTGCTGGGCCGCGATCAGTTGTCCTGAAATGGCCTAGCCCATGATGGGTTGTCCCTAGTTCGGCTGGGCCTGGGTTCTTGGCTCTCGCTCCATGACGTGTTCTTGCTGCACACTTGATTCCTGTGGGGTTTTTCCTCCAAAAATTGATGAATCTTCCTTAACCATGGTGTCGGTAAGAACGAGAACAGTAAGAAGAAAAAAAATATGATCTTTGAAGTGTTTAGATACTGATTCCTACACCGGAGTGCTAACCTTGTTTTGCAGGTTTAGTGTACCCATAACAACAAAGGGAAGAAACGTCTGAGTGGTGTCCCGACCTCTTTTTTTTGGCGCCGGCAATTGGGTATGGGCACTGATGGAAGCTAATGGCTTGGTTGAATTTATTAGGCCCGAACTCTCCCAAGTCCACCAATTCACGACTTTAATAGTCTAAGTTTTTAACCTATAAATTAATTTTAAAACAGAGTCGCCACTAATCAATTTGGGGTGGGTCGATTAGAAATCCAAACGAAATATCGGGAGAAATACTTGCTCATGCGCAACTAGAGAAATTAGGATCAAGGACTTGATTACACTAGTTAATCACTAATGCCCTTTCGGTACCTAATCTTTTTAAGCCTTAAGGCTTTTGGATTTTTGGATTTTTGAGGGATTCTCCATGTATTTGTGGGGAGGAAAAACATTTTTTTTGGTCTTTTCTATTTTTTTTACATAAAGGGGAATTTTGGTATTTTTTGGAAAATACAAGTCTTTTTTGGCATTTTTTGGATTTTTGGCATTTTTGGAAAATATAAAATTTTTTATATTTTATTTTTGAAAAATAAAATATTTTTTACTATTTTTTAAATATTTTTCGAAAATAAATCACTTTTGAAAATAAATTATTTTTGAACATAAATTGTTTATTTTTATTTATTTATTAAAATATTATTTAAAATAATAGAAAAGCCGACCGGGCCGGGTCCGCGGTTGGGTCCGACTGGGTCGTTCGCCCGAACGCAGCCCGACAATTTTTTTTTTTTTAATCTCGGCCCAGCAGCTCGCTATTTGAAAATGACCTGGCCCGAGTTCGAAACCGGCTCGACGAGTGCGGGTCCGACTGGGAAACCCTACCCAAAGCAGAAAACTGGGTCGGATGAACCCGCAAATCGACCCGGCCTCCCGGCCTCCTTTCCCTTTCGTTCGTTTCTGGTGCTAGTGAGGGGGACTGAGGCGTCGCTGAGTAGACGGCGATGACGGCAAACTTGACGGGGATGATGGCGGCGACGATGGTGACAAACCGCTTACGAGGACGGCGAGGATGGGCAACAACGCAGCTGTGTTGGTGTGGTCGGTGGCGACATGGTTCGAGAGAGGGAATGCGATGGCGACGACGCGACTGGCAGCGGTGACGGCTACTGTTACCTGTCTGTGACGAGGTGGCGAACAGTGGTGGTGACAAGGCAACGACGGCGGCCACTCGGCCTCCCGGATCCGGCGTAGCGTCGGCGGATCGGTCACGGCAACAGCCTTTTGGGGGGACGATAGCGAGCCTTCAAGGCAACGACGTCGGGACTTGGTCGAGGTGACGACGTCGACACAGCGTCCGGTGGCGGTGATAGGGCAACGATGGCGGCCACTCAGCTTCCAGATCTGGCGTGGCGTCGGCGGATCAGTCACGGCAACAACTTCGTGGGGGAACGACAGCGAGCCTTCGAGGCAACGACATCGGGACTTGGTCGAGGCAACGGCGTTGGCACAACGTCCGGTGGCAACGACAAGAAGAAGAACCCCGTCTGAACCTTGGTTGACCCTTTCTTGCAACCCCCGCCTTACAGATCTCGAACCTCCTCTGCTTAGAACTCCTCTCCTTCGGTTTCCCTCTCGCTCAACCTCCACCCACTCGGATCTCTCCTCCTCGGGCTCCCTTACTGCCGACCTCCCCGAAAGTCTCTTGGAGGGAGGTCGTTTGAGGTTCGCGACCCGATCTCTCGCGTGCTCGCTCTTTGATTCTCCCCTGAAGTCTCTCAAGGGAAGATCTCCGAGTTCGCCGTGCCCTTTGATGAAGCTTGTGGCCTGCTATTTATAGGCGAGGGGTGGCCGGTGGACGGAGCTTCGACCGCCAATCTTCACAAGCGGAACGGCCTCCGCAGGCCGAACCGGCATCCCATCCGAGCTTATCTCGCGAAGCCTCGCCAGCATTAATGGTGCCTCGAGATCTTATCTTCTCCGGCCGACGTCGGCCTACTCTCCTCGGCAGTAGGTCGTCCTTCGGGTGTCGGTGTCCTCTGTGCATGTGAGCTGCAGAGGCGTAGGGGAAGATGGAAGAAGGAAGAAGAAGAAGAAGAAGAAGAAGAAGAAGAAGAAGAAGAAGAAAAGGGGGCCGGGCCGGATTTGGGAAAGAGAGGACGAGCCCTAGGCCCGCGTGGAGGAAAAAGGAAAGAAAAGGGGCTGGTTGCTTTTTGCTTTTTTTGTTGTTTTTATTTGTTTTGTTATCCAAAAAGGCAAAATAAATAATAAAAAACTTAATTAATTAAAAATGAAATTTACGCGTCAACAAATTGCTCCTCTTTGAAGGTGAGTTCACAGAGGTTGCATTCAAAGACAAACTAATGCCTAAATTTTATCTATGCACGCGCAGCAGATTATATTTTATTTGGGACTTATTATTTTATGCGGAAAAAGAGCAATATAATTTTACATATATTAAGACAGTTAAGAAGATACTTGTAGTTACTTACCGGGAGTGAGTGAGATAGGGTGTGAACCCCGAGTTTGGCAAGTATCAAGGCGTTATCTCACTTGGTGATATTAGGGGGTTGCTTTTCCAAGACTTGGAACCATTCTTCGGTTGCCTGTTAAAACAGTCAATAATTTGTCTAAGACCCGAACCTCTCTTCGGTTGCCTTGACGGGAAATTGCATTTCCAGGACCCTAACCATTCTTTGGTCGCCTGTTAGAGTAATAAGTGATTTGCCTTGGACCTGAACCTTTCTTTGGCCGCCGTGACGGTAAAATGCTTTTCTAGGGCCTGAACCATTCTTCGGTTGCTTGTCAGAGCAATAAGTGGTTTGTCTCGGACCCGAACCTTTCTTCGGTCGCCGTGACAGGAGATGCGCCGACCTTTCTTAGGGCATCTATTTGTGGGTGCCTGATCTGTATTGAGGACACTAGTTGGTACCTGACTTTTCTCGGGAGATGCGCCGATCTTTCTCAGGGCATCATATTTGTTGGGGTGTCTGACTTCTGTCAAAGATACCGGTTGGTACCCTACCTTTCTCGGGAGATGCGCCGACCTTTCTCAGGGCATCGATATGTTGGGGTGTCTGACCTCAGTTGAAGACGTCGGTTGGTACCTGACCTTTCTCGGGAGATTCGCCGACCTTTCTCAGGGCATCGATTTGTTGGGTGTTTGACTTTTGTCGAAGACACCAATTAGAACCTGACCTTTCTTGGGAGGATGCGTCAACCTTTCTCAGGGCATCGATATGTTGGGGTGTCTGACCTCAGTCGAAGACACCGGTTGGTACCCGACCTTTCTCGGGAGATGCACCGACCTTTCTCAGGGCATCGATTTGTTGGGTGTCTGACTTTTGTCGAAGACACCAGTTAGAACTTGACCTTTCTTGGGAGGATGCGTCGACCTTTCTCAGGGCATCGATTTTGGAAGATACCTGGACATTCATAGGCATATCAAAGAGTACCTGGATATTCACAAGTACTAACTTGAAGGATATTTGGCTTTTGCAGGTGTCACAAGGGTACTTGGATGATCACAAGTACAAACTATTGGAGGATACCTGGACATTCACAAGTATCGAAGGGGTACCTGTATGATCACAAGTACTAGATGCTGAAAAATACCTGATTACTTGCAGGTATCGAAAGAGTACTTGGATGGTCACAAATACAAAATTTTGAGGATACCTGGATGATCACAAGTATCGATTGGGGTACCTGAGATATTCGTGAAGGTCTCTCACCTCCTGATATATGGAAATATCGATGATGGGTCTCGCATATTAGTGAAGGTCTCTTACCTCCTGGTAGTTGGAATATCGATTGGATATTCATGAAGGTCTCTCACCTCCTAGTAATTAGGAATATTGAGGATGTGCCTTGCATGTTCATGAAGGTCTCTCACCTCCTAGTAATTGGGAATATTGAGGACGTACCTTGGATATTCAAGAAGGTCTCTCACCTCCTAGTAAAGGGGAATATTGAGGACGTACCTTGCATATTCATGAAGGTCTCTCACCTCTTGGTAATTGGGAATATCGAGAATGTACCTGGGATATTCATGAAGGTCTCTCACCTCCTGATAATTGGGAATATCGAGGACGTACCTTGGATATTCATGAAGGTCTCTCACCTCTTGGTAAAGGGGAATATCGAGGATGTACCATGGATATTCATGAAGGTCTCTCACCTCATGGTAATTGGGAATATTGAGGACGTGCCTCGCATATTCATGAAGGTCCCTCACCTCCTGGTAAAGGGGAATATTGAGGACGTACCTTAGATATTCATGAAGGTCTCTCACCTCCTGGTAAAGGGGAATATCGAGGACGTACCTGGGATATTCATGAAGGTCTCTCACCTCTTGGTAATTGAGAATATCGAGGACGTGCCTCGCATATTCATGAAGGTCTCTCACCTCTTGGTAAATGGGAATATCGAAGACGTACCTGGGATATTCGTGAAGGTCTCTCACCTCCTGGTAGTTGGGAATATTGAGGACATGCCCCGCATATTCGTGAAGGTCTCTCACTTCCCGGTAGTTGGGAATATTGAGGACGTGCCCCGCATATTCATAAAGGTCTCTCACCTCCTGGTAAATGGGAATATCGAGAACGTGCCCCGCATATTCTTGAAGGTCTCTCACCTCCTGGAAATGGGAATATCGAGGACGTGCCCCGCATATTTGTGAAGGTCTCTCACCTCTTGGTAATTGGGAATATCGAGGAAATGCCTCGCATATTCATGAAGGTCTCTCACCTTCTGGTAATGGGAATATTGAGGGTGTGCCTCGCATATTCGTGAAGGTCTCTTACCTCCTGGTAAAGGGGAATATCGAGGACGTACCTTGGATATTCATGAAGGTCTCCCACCTCCTGACAACATAAACTTGAATGTAGCACAAGGCTTACCTAGATGGTCGTAGGCACTCAAAAGGGCTAGAGCACCTGGGTAGCTGGGTAACCGCAGGTGCACAACACAGTGGAGTGCTTGAACAGCTACTAATATTATTTGGGGACAACTCGGGCAGGTTAAGTGTCATGAAAAGAGGGTATCCGAACAATGGCCGGTACTCGAAGACAAGAGGATACTTAGACGGTCACAAGCATACAAACTCAAGGGACGACTCGAATAAGTCGAGTGTCAAGAAGAGAGTATTTGGATAGTGGTAGGTACTTTAAGACAAAGGGATACTTGGTCAGTCACAAGTATCAATACACTAGGGACAACTCGAACAAGTCGAGTGTCAGGAAAAAGGGAGTACCTGACAAGTGGTGGGTACTCAAAGACAAGGGGATACTTAGACAGTTGCAAGCACCTAAACTCAAGGGATGACTCGAATAGGTCGAGTGTCAAGAAGAGAGCACCTAGACAGTGGTAGGTACTTTAAGAAAAATAGGGATAGGGATATGCTTACCTAGCAATATCTCTAATCTCTGAGAGTATGTCTGCTATTTGTACATTATGCACACATGATTGTACATGCTGAAAATTCATGAGTTCAAATGGGATTCATGCATGATAATTTTTTCAGTTTTGCATTATCTGAGTTCCATTGGGGAAGATTTTGAAAGACAACCTTCATTTAGAATGTAGATGTCTTGAGCATGCAAAATGAGGGACTTTCAGTCTGAAAGGACTTTCCGCTCACTCTCATGGAAAAGGCTATCCTGACCATTGATGCGGGATTTATAAGGACCACACTTTTCACTGTCATCACATCGGTAGGGGTTCGAGTATTCTTGTAAGTGGTACGACTTTACCAATGTGAGAGGTCTTTGTTGAAATTGTGATGAAGACTTGGTCAATAGCTCATTAAATGGGACCGTCAAGGTCAAGGCTCATGAACGAAGTGCTGCACGATTATCTTCGGGTTTGCAAGTCAAGAGTCCTGCGAAAAGAGATACAATAGTCTTGCTCGTACTTCTTCGAGTGATACTTATAGACATATGAAATCCTACGTTAATTGAAGTGCTCCTAGTCTAAAGAGACTTTTACAATGGGATGCAATGTAGGCTTGATTCATGTGTAAAAGGGTGAGAGCTGGTGATTGCCTTGGCATTTGTCACCAGTCTTTCTTCTCACTGTCAAATGGAGATTCTATGGACCACAACAACAACATTTTCGTGGCTATATTTTTGACTGGGGGGCATTGGCCTTGCTTTTACCAAGCACACTACTTTTTCATGCCCCTATTTTTATTCCAATTCTTCATTTATGGGCATTGACCTTGCTTTTACCAGGTACACTGCTTTTATATGCCCATGTTTTTTCATTCTTGTCGTTAGAGGAACCGGCCTAGGCAAGTTCAATCGAAGCACCATTATTAGACTCTTGAGTCTTCATCTTCAGTAGGTGCTCTAGGCTATGCTGCTTAAATGGTAGTAACTTATGTTTTGCCTCCATGTGAGGGTGAAATTACAGACTCAATTGGGTTGTATAATGAATACAAGTGTATAGAGAAATAATTGCTCTTCGTCATTCTATGGCACTTAAATTAACGTGATTGTTCATATGCAATAAGGAAACCCGAAGATTGATGCAAGTGCGAGTAAGAAAATTTCTATCTCTCTTCTCACCTTGTGATGTTGCTTCGCCTCTGATCTACCCAGGTGTGGGGTGGTTCTTGACGGGGATATGAGAGAAGCTTCACCAGTGTATAGGGCTCAAAGGGGTGAGCAATGAAATGCCTCTCACTATTTTGGTTATCGTACCATTCGCGAGAAAACTCTTTACCCTGCAGTCATGGAATCTTCTGCACTCATCTCACAAGTATCTAGATGGGGGACTGTGTGTAGGATATGGCTTGCCTTTCATCATTCTAACGTACCTCATCCAGCATGCTCAATCAATCTTGTATTCTTCACTTAGCTGTCTATTCTAATAATCCTTGGTGGAATTAGTGACTTAGACAGACAAATTCATCATGTAGAATTCATCTGGAAACGACATGCAACATTTTGGATATGATGGAGTTTGAACTCTTCAAAACAAGTGAATGGTTTTGACTCAAAAAAGACCCTATTGACAACTTTAGGAGTTAACATAATGGTGTTTCCAAATATGTTAAATTTTGAACATCAAAAGGGTTATTCGCAAATGTCGATGGTTGTCCTTATTGATTAGAGATATGACACATGAATGATCAGCCAAGGATTGGGAATCTGATTGGGCATCTCTGCTTTTGCCCCTGTAGAAGAGAAGATGTACAAGTAGATCAATTAGTCTGGCCAAAATCAAATGTGAGTTGAGGCCTGAAGATTTTTTGTCTTTTGCTTTGGTGATTACTCAGGACGTCATTTTGCTTAGGAGAACTTATCGGAGTTTGACATGTCTCTCCTTATAATCCGCATTTTTTACGGTCAAGTGATCCTGCAACAGATAAAAGGGATCTTGTTAGTCATAAGCTCTTTCAAGAGTCGAATAACTCGGAAGTGATACAACATTACCCTTCACTGGTTTGCAGACGATTGGATGGACTTGAAGTGCAAGTGGGACATGAAGTTCTATGTATTTTGCTTCGTTAGGTCAATTATTCTCCTGCACTAGGCTAAGGCACCGGTGGCATCAGTAGTGCGCTTTTTTTTTTTTCATTTAACCAAACCAGCTTCTGGATGACATGTCCTTTTACACGAAGTCAGGTGAATTTGATACGAGTCATTTCCATGTATTAGCTTGGCCAATATTGATTTGCCAAACCTAACCATCAAGTTTGGCTCTTGAATCCTGATGCTTCCTGCCAATAGGAGAATATATGTCAAAAGTGAGTTCAGACACTGGGAGTATTGGAAACGATATCAAATTACTCTTCCCCAAAGTTTATATTTGATGACCCCTAGGAATATTTGAATGTCAATCATAGCCTCTTCATCTTGACATAGTTTGACATTTCTTTCAATTGGCCTTCCTCATTTGTGGCCATGTATGCATGATTGATGGTCGTTGAATCATCTTCAACGCCTTCCTTCTGTGGCATTTTGTCTTTGACCATATGACCATTAACAGCATTGAGCAAACTCATGTACTTCAAGCTTTTATGGAATCTGAGATGGACAATCAAAACCTCCAATTCTCTGATGGCAATTACTTCTTGCGAGAGCATGCGTCTGGAGTACGAAGTGAGGTTTCTAGGCCATTAGTCATCATTTGAAATAGGGGGCTAGAGATTGCCTCAACTATCTAGATTTTCTCCTTGTTGATAGTAGCCAATTCAAGAGAAGAAATTCCTTTTCTGTGCTTCTTGGCTTGTCAAAGCTGGAAATCCCATTGATGAAATCACAGCATCTAATTGCTTGGGCACGTTGTGGGGAAAAGATATTGATCCGGCTTGAGAAGGAGTTGGGCAGGAGTGAGGTGGAGTGCACAGAGCTCTTGGGGACGACTTGATTTCAACCGTATGCCTGTACCTATTACGTCGTATCTTTCGTTTCCTGTAAATAGAAGAGAGAGGATATCATTTTCAAAATTATATTTAGAGAATAAACTTACATATTTTAAATGGGATGATTCTTTCTATTTGCCCCCATTTTCTTGGCAGGGTGTCTTCGAATTTAGCGAGTTCACATGATGCGCTAGCTTCAAATGCCCCATATCACACTAAGTCAAAGGGAACATGGATGATATTCTGAGATATGAAGGGAGTGAGTCAGAAAAACAAATATAATTTAACATCTTGTTTTGACGAAAGCTTTTGGTAATGAAACATTTTTGGTTTTCAAAAGTATATATTTTTTTGGGGGGAAGAAAGCATGAGGAAGCCTAGCCCTCAATATTCTCCTTGGATGATATTTTTTTCATGGTTGGATAGCATCACCGGACTGGTTTGGAATACCGCCTCATGTTCTTAAAACAAAATATTAGAACTGTACATTAGATTACTGGAATGGAAAATGCAATAGTAGCACACTAGACATGATAAGAAACATGAAATTATAAAAACAAGCAAAACCCATGAAAACTCCTATGAAAAAGGAGCACTTTGATAGTGTTGATTCTGAAATCAAGTGCCTGAGAATTCCTCGCCTCTAGTAGACTCGAAGTATTCGCATGAGAGGATCACTTCATTGAAGCTACGGAAGTGCAAACCATGTTACCAACAACGATACTTGTGAGGTGAAGCTCCTATGAACACCTTCATCATTTCTTCTTCGGCCAGTTGAGGGTAGGTTTGCATCATAAAAGCCTTCCACCTCCTTGCATATGCTCGAAAATCTTCCATTGGTCTTCTTTTAAAGTGAACCAAGTTCTCGCAAGGCAGTTCAATTCCAATTTGGCTTTGATACTGAAGCAGGAATGCAGAAGATAGATCATTCCAATCTCTCATGAGGTAGATATCTGTCATGATGAACCATTGCAATGCAGGCCCTATAAGACTTTCTTAGAAGGCCCGAGTTGTGAATGACATTAGGCTATAGTACCGACTCATTTCAGCATGTAGATATTTTAAATGAGCCACGGGGCAAGTTGTGCCATTATACTTGTGGAGATTAGGTATCTACATCTCTCCAGGGGTCATGATCCTATGAGTGCAAGGTGGGCTTGATGTATTATGGTTAGGCCACTGGTTTTCCCATTGCATATTTGTTGTAGTGTTGAATTTTTCTGTTTTAGGAAAACTGGACTCTGCCGAGATTATCCCATTGCTTTCTTCCGGGTCAAAATCACCAAACGAGGATGAGGCATTTAAGTTATCTTCATGGTCGGGTGACAAGTTTAGTAGTTCATTGGGATCATAGTGGATAAAGACGAATGTTCCCTCTTCTAACAGGCTTTTGACCCTGTGTGTGGGTAGAAAGCAGTTATACGATGAATGGCCGATTTCATCTATATAACACCGGTAGTCCTTGGGATTGTATCCTAGGGACTAGAAGTCCTTAGGGTTGTACTCCAGGGAATGCTTGAAGATTTGGTGCATTGGCTCATCAGCTATCAAATTTCGCCTATACTCAGTGGTAGATGTTGAATTGATTTGTTTAGGCTTTCTTTTCTTGGCTCCTGGTCCAGACCTTTTGAGTAAGGCCATTCGTTTCGCCGCTTGATTCCCCCCGTCAATGGAAGTGAGAGATAGTGGAGCTTCACTCTTTGCTTCCCTCTCTAGGTTGATAGGGGTCGGTATTCTTTGAACCCTAGCTCTTGCAATAAGCTTGGGGAGTTGTCCTGTCATGCCCCGGTTTTGAACGGGTTCTGTGTTTTTGACTTCGTACATAGGCTCCTTGTTTTTCCCAGTGGGAAATTTTTCAGCAATAGGATGCTGCTCAGTTGCCCATTTATCATGTGAGGCTTCATTGACATCTTCTTCCCCTATCTCATCAAACTAACGGCTCCTCGTGCTCCGCGACCATCGGTTCTTCGTAGGGCAAGGCGATGTCAGGGTTGATATCAATATCATATTCTTGGTGGAAAACATGAATTAGTTCCCTCCAGGTCTTAAGGGGACTAATCTTCCTGACAATGTACCATCGCAAGGCGGGGCCAGTCAAGCTTGATTGGTACAATTGAACCATCTTTCGAACCAGGTAGGCCTGCAAGTAGGTCTCTGGGCGGGAGGTATCAGCATACCTTTCGCATTTAGGTGCTTTGAGCTCTTTAGGGATCTTAATGCCGAGATAATTGGACAAGTCCATGGGATTCTGCCCTTGCAGTTGGTTTAACTTTTTCATGATATTTTCAAACTGTCTATGATGGTTATTCTCTGGCAAATTTACGGGTGTCATGACGGTGCTTAAAGCAACTACGGAGTTGGGCTCAGCTTGAGTGGATTCCATTTGTCTCGAGAGTTGTCGAAGGACAATAGACATCTGTCTTACGCCGTCTTCAATGTTGGCGAGGCGATTTTGTACATCATTCTGATCAGGCCCTATTACGTGAGGCCATTCGCGGGTGGCTGATAGTCGATGATTCATAATTACCTGTCGTCGCGAAAACAACGAATGAGTACGAAAGTAAACAAAGATTGACCCATGGCAATGGTCTAACTGCTTTTTTATTTATCAAAAGAGGATTTTATAGACCGCAGACTTCTGACATCTAAAACTTGAAATTGAAATGACAGAAGGAAGTATTGAATATTAAACAAAAGTCCCTAAACAATGGGACAAAACTTTCACGATATTAACACTAAGGGGCACATGATTGCTATTTTATATGCGATGGGGAGCCTTGTTCTTGTGAGGATGCCTGCTTCCTTGAACTGGCTCTAAGATATGTATCTAGTCTATTCCCAAATCCCTTTGCATAAGCTCTGCTTGCTCGTGCTGGCTAATCTCGCTGATTGGGTGAGGGACCGATGGCTTCAATTTTGTCGGAATACGATGGTTGTGGATGTAGGATGTAGAGGCGTGGTGGGCTTTTTCTTCTTCCTCAAGCCCTTCAGGTACTACGATTCTTTTGCGATGGCACTTGCTCCATGTCTTTTCGACAATGGCAATCTCGAATGCATAGTCACGACTTGGGTGGGTAAAATGGAGTGGATGTATTTTCTTCCTGGAAAGTGGCAGGATTTCTTGAAGTGCTCCATACTGTCGAGCCACCCTATATGGGTAATAGGGAGTGCCACCGGTGAGGCCGAGCAATGGAATTGGATGGCTTTGTCTGTAAGCAAAGCGAGTTCTCTTTTCACGAAACCAACCATCACACCATTGGAATGTCTCAGGAGTGGGGTCTCTTAAGAAATTTATCCAGTTAAAATAGTTTTGGTTGGGAATATATGGTTCTAGCATCACAAACTTCTGTAATGGATTTTCGAAATCATTTTCGGATGATTGCATGAGGCATCAAAATTCGCTTAAGTGAGAAAAGAACCAAACTTGCAAAATTTCCGGGGAGGCTCGCATGATTTTTTCCGTGTTTTCTTTAAAACGATTAAGAGACAAAAACATTTTGGCTAAAATCATGTTGACGCAGTTTTGCCCTCTCAAAACTTGATCAACCACCCATGCCATTGAGGGACTTATGGCGTTTCTTTGATGGAGAAAAATGATGAACCCGAAAAAGGCTAGAAGGAAAATTTCACTTTTTTGGGTCATGGGTTGATTTTCAAAACATGCAATAAAAAATGCTAGTGGGCAGGTGTTATGGTTGTTTTCATGAATTCGCCTCACAACATGGACTTCAGTTCTTAAAAGCCGTGCTAACCCACGCAACGGGTCAATGCCTATTGGTGGCTTAACAAGCTGATTCTCAAGAGACTGTCCAGTGATGATGCTATATTCCTCTAGAGTTGGGGTTAGCTCGAACCCACCGAACATAAAAGTGGATGTCCTTGGGCACCGAAATGTGCCATGGCTGCGTGGACTTCGGGATGAACAGAGATTTGGAATAATGATAGGAGATGGCCGACTTTGGTTTTCACGCGCTCTTGGGCAAATTGGTCCAATTGACCCCACCATCTGAAGAGCTCTGCTTTAGGGGTGGGAATAAACTGGATATCGTCTCCTCCCATCGCATATAAACTGAGACTCGAAAAACCTACCTTAGATTGCCATGGGCCAATAAAAAGACTGAGTAAAAGTAAAGAAATTACTTTGCTTTTAAAGAAAAATGACAAACACAAGGACATGCGCATGGGATGTGCAGCTCGCTTTCTAACTGAGAAGGTTTGTTGAAATTAAAAAGGTGATGCCCGTCGCAGTCTCGCATTAGCAGCATACCCTCTTAACCTCGGCTAAAGAAATTCGGGGAAAAGAAAGATAACCTTATGACGTAGTCTCGCATCCGAAGCCGTATCTTTCTTAACACCATCCTAAATATCCTATGGCGGCCCAGGTCAGACGGCCGGGTTGTGTGTGCCATATGTAGTGCTAAAATAGTAAAGCATGCACAATAGTTTATAATCACAAAACAATCTATTTTAACCAAAATTCAAATAAACATTTAAGCTATTGACCTGTATAAAGATAAAAAACAAAACAAGTCATTAAAGTGCTTAAACAAGATAAAACGGCCTAAGTCCTCAAATATTCCCCAGTGAAGTCGCCAAGCTGTCGTGACCTCTTTTTTTCGGCGCCCGCAATTGGGTACGGGCGCCGATGGAGGCTAATGGCTTGGTTGAATTTATTAGGCCCGGACTCTCCCAAGTCCACCAATTCACGACTTTAATAGTCTAAGTTTTTAACCTATAAATTAATTTTAAAACGGAGTCACCACTAATCAATTTGAGGTGGGTCGATTAGAAACCCAAACGAAATATCGGGAGAAATACTTGCTCCTGCGCAACCAGAGAAATTAGGGTCGGGGACTTGATTACACTAGTTAATCACTAATAACCTTTTGGTACCTAATCTTGTTTAAGCCCTAAGGCTTTTGGATTTTTGAGGGATTCTCCATGTATTTGTGGGGAGGAAAAACATTTTTTTGGGTCTTTATATATTTTTTTGGACATAAAGGGGACTTTTTGGATTTTTTTTGGTATTTTTTGGAAAATACAAGTCTTTTTTGTCATTTTTTTGGATTTTTGGCATTTTTTTTTTGAAAATATGAAATATTTTTTATTGTTTTATTTTTCGGAAAATAAAATATTTTTTACTATTTTTTAAATATTTTTCGAAAATAAATCATTTTTTGAAAATAAATTATTTATTTTTATTTATTTATTAAAATATTATTTAAAATAATAGAAAAACCGACCCGGATTAGGTCCGTGGGTTGGGTCCGACTCGGGCCGTTCGCCCGTAACGCGATGGGCTTGCAACGCAGCCCGACATTTCTTTTTTTTTTTAATCGCGGCCCAAGAGCCTCGCTATTTGAAATGACCTGGCCCAAGTTCGAAATCGCCCGACGAGTGCGTCCGACCCGGAAACCCTACCCGGAAATAAGGAAACCGGGTTGGACGGACCCGCGAATCGACCCGGTTCCCGGCCTCCTTTCCCTTCGTTCTTTTTGCGACGCCGGTGAGGGGGACCGAGACGTCGCCGGGTAGACGGCGGCGACGACGGACTTGACCTCGACGATGGCGGCAACGATGGTGAAAAACCGCTTAGGAGGACGGCGAGGATGAGCGACAACGCGGCTGTGTTGGTGTGGTCGGTGGCGACACGGTTCGAGAGAGGGGAATGCGATAGTGACGACGTGACCAGCGGCGGTGATGACTATTGTTACCCGTCCGTGACGAGGTGGCGAACGGTGGTGGTGACGGGCAATGACGGCGGCCACCCGGCCTTCCGATCTAGCGTGGCGTCGGCGGATCGGTCACGGCAATAGCTTCGGGGGGAACGACAGCGAGCCTTCAAGGCAACGACATCGGGACTTGGTCGAGGCGACGGCGCGCACAACGTCCGGTGGCAATGACAGGGCAATGACGGCGGCCACTCAGCTTCATCGGGCGTGGCATCGGCAGATCGGTCATAGCAACAGCTTCGTGGGGGAAGGACAGTGAGCCTTCAAGGCAACGACGTCGGGACTTGGTCGAGGCAACGGCGTCGGCACAACGTCCGGTGGCAACGACAGCAGCAAGAACCGCAGATATGAACCTTGGCCGACCCTCTCTTGCAACCCCCGCCTTACAGATCTCGAACCTCCTCTGCTCAGAACTCCCCTCCTCCAGTTTCCCTCTCACTCAACCTCCACCCACTCGGATCTCTCCTCCTCGGGCTCGCTTGCTGCCGACCTCCCCTGAAGTCTCTCGGAGGGAGGTCGTTTGAGCTTCGCGACCCAATCTCTCGCGTGCTCGCTCTTTGATTCTCCCCTGAAGTCTCTCAAGGGAAGATCTCCGAGTTCGCCGTGCCCTTCGACGAAGCTTGTGGCTTGCTATTTATAGGTGAGGGGGTGGCCAGTCGACGGAGCTTTGACCGCCAATCTTCGCAAGCCGAACGGCCTCCGCCGGTCGAACCGGCATCCCATATGAGCTTATCCAGCGAAGCCTGCTCAGCATTAATGGCGCCCGAGATCTTATGCTCTCCGATTGACGTCGGCCTACTCTCCTCGGCCGTAGGTTGTCCTTCGTGCGTCGGTGTCCTCTATGCGCGTGAGCTGCAGAGGCATAGGGGAAGATGGAAGAAGGAAGAAGAAGAAGAAGAAAAGGGGGCCGGGTTGGATTTGGGAAAAGAGGGACGGGCCCTAGGCCCAAGTGGAGGAAAAAAAGGAAAGAAAAGGGGCTGGTTGCTTTTGCTTTTTTTGCTGTTTTTATTTGTTTTGTTATCCGAAAAAGGCAAAATAAATAATAAAAAACTTAATTAATTAAAAAACGAAATTTAGGCGTCAGCAGGCGGCAATCAAAGGATGCGAAAGTCAGAAGAAAAGAAGAAAAGAAACGCTTGCTTTGATACCATGTCAGAAAATAAAGAGGAATCACAAAGGATATCGAGAATGAGAGAGAATGTATTCTGTGCACTTCATTGATTGTTTCAATGTACAAAGAGAATTAAATAATACAGAGGATGTTCAATGAAAAAGGAAGTATATCGTATCTAATCCTAGTATATTAGATCTAATCCTAGATTGATACAAAATAATCAATAACAATCTCAAAGATATATCCGACGTAATCTGGTGGATCTTCGGCATATCTTCCAACAGGGAGCCTTCAAAGACTGCAGACCAAGCCGAGCGGCATGCTGAGTTTGCAAGGTGAGCACACTAATTCTCTTACTCAAATGGTTTTCCTTCAAAGCGCAGTCGCTTGTGCAAGTGTTCTCTTTGTTTCGATAGACTCTGTTTCACGCTTTCAGAAATGACAAATAACTAGGATGGAAACTCCAAACCGGTTTTCTGCTAGAATGGAAAAGTTCAATACATGAAGATTCAAATAAAAGAAAGTTAAGAGTGCCAGCCTACTTAGAGGCCAATCGGCCTTTAATATTTGCATGCAATTCGTTCCACTCTACATTGATTTTGCCTATCGTTTCCTCAGCTTGATTTCTCTTCTTTTCCATGCTTGGATTCTCGCTCTTCATACTAAGGACCCGCTTGAACATAGTCTTCAGTTCCTTAACTTTCTCTGATCTCTTTGTCAACAATGATGACAGTTCTGACTTCGCATTTTCAAGTCGGAGCTTGCGTGCCTCAATCTCTGCTTGAAGTTTGGCAATAAATTGCTCATTGTCAGCCACACTCTTAGCCGTTTCTTCAATTTGCTGCTTGAGCAAAAGAACTTCATCCTTGTCATACTCCAAAAAATTATTTTCCTTTTTGAACTCTCTTTCAAACCTCTCACATTCTGTAAGGATCTTTCGTTGGGAAGAGAGGGAGTCGCCTGCAGACTGAATGAAGTGCTGCAATTTGAGATAGACATGTCCAAAAGTAGAGACCTCTGGCGTCTCGTGTTCAACTAAGAAGTTTAATAATTCTTGCAAATGGCCAAGTAGCTTGGGATTAAACATAATTGCCAGGAGCCCCTGACTCATTATATTTTCCACCTCTTGTGATGCTTTCTGGTATGCTTGAAGATCAGATTGACTTGACCGTGACATCCCTGCACCAGTATTTTGCTTTCCTGTGTCGCCACTCAACAGAGACTCAATCTTCAAGAAAAGAGACTCCTCATCGTCACCATATAAATCTGCCTCAGCATTAATAGAGGTTCTGTCTTCATCTGTTGCTGATGACGGCTTCGGTCGAGCAGCAGGAGGAGGCAAAGCAGGAACAATTGTTGCCAAAGAAGGGATAGTCGATGCCCTGTCAAATGGCATATCACCTTGCTCCGTCGTTGGAGAGATGCCAGTAGTATCGGTCCCTGTCAGATCCACTGGCAGACTGGAATCCTTATCAGGCTTAACATCAAATAAGTCTGATTTATATGGAAAAGAGTGTATTGGTTTGGTTCTGAAAATCAACTGACGGTTGAATTTGGAAGTAACGGCCAGAAAGAAATATAAAATTAACATTGACAGAGTCAATCGGAATAGAAAGGAAGACGTCAGTAGCTTTACGTTCGCTCTAGCCCACGTGGTTGATGAACCTCCAACAGAGGGAGAACTTTGCAAGTTAGAAGAAGCGCCCACAGTTTCAGTGATTGACTCGTGAGACTTGGAGGAATTTGTTCGTACTTTAAGTGGAAGAGTGGGCTCGTGAGAAACCTCCAAGGCAATGCATTTAGCAGTTTTATTATTCTTCCTTTCTGTAATTTTATCTTCATCCTCATCTTCATCATCGTTAGGGAAAGCTTTGCCATCATCCTTCTCTGATGTATCGGTTGGAAAAACAATGTCAGACAAAAGAGGTGAATCAATCATCTATTGTGATAGGAGACAAGTGTCAAATAGCAACCTCGCATCATTAAATAGATAGATAAAATGCAATTTCCAAGCGTAAAATGATTGAGAACAAAAGGAGCTGATGATGTTTGTGTGCTCTCGTAGACTATAGTCTTAAGGATCATACGTACTTACTATAGCAAAAGGAGCAATAGTTAAGGAAAAGATTTATTGTATGGTCTGGCAGCCTTCTAGCCATGACCTCTAAAAGAGTTTACATTTCAAGGTTGAACTCATGCTTAATCTTATAGAACGAATTCAGACTTGACAATCTCAATGTAGAGCATACCTTTGTGTTTGCGTTTGACACCCTGAATGGAAGAATGTTCGGTATTAGCTGGTTTGCTAAACTCCACCTGTGACAAAACTTGTGCAAGCATGTATTCAGTGCATCGACTTCTACCATCTGTCAAAATGGTTTTAAAGATCAATGCTTAGATTCAAAATCACTGAATGTGAAAAGAGACCATACAAATTTTGAGATTTCATTGACAGTATTGATCAGACTGTGTCCTTGGAAGAATAGCTTGTCGGACAAGATTGGCAAGAGAACAGTTTGGAGAATGGAATACCTTCTATGAGCCACTCATCCCAATTTATTCACAGCTTGGATTAAGAATTAACTTGCGTAAGGCTTAAGATACTGTACAGTGGTCAGCGCTTTTCCACACCACATCAAAGTTTAAGATACCAAAGCGTTCACAGCTCTGAATTGAATACGTAGCAACACCTCCGGAAAGCATGATTAAACTAACTGGCACAAATAGAAGTTCTTTATTTCTATATTGCAGAAAAAACTAAAGAAAAGTAAAAAGTGCCCTTTAAAGAAGAAAAACAATTGGAGTCCTTACATATTTGCACCTATCTTCCCTTAAAAAAAGATGAAAGAAATATAAAGTCTAGATGATTCAAATTTCATTTGAAAAATTATTCTGCATGTTTTAATAGGAGAAATATCCTGTAGATCTTAATTCATCTTGTCATGCACTTTTGTTATTATTAAGCAATCCATTCATGTTTATAAAAATTCCAGACATGACACGTGCTTATCAAGTGCCATACTCCATCTATGCAGTCTAGTGGGAAAATCAGCAGAGTTGGTTACCTCGGATGAGCTTTCTGCCTCAGTTGTTGAACTGCTTAGCTTCTCCAAGGATTTCAGGTGTTCGACACTTCTAATATCAGGAATCTTCGGACAGTCCTTGATTTTAATGTCTTTCAGCATCTTTAGATTTGATAAATTGGGTAGTTTCTCAAGACTTCGACAGTATGATACATTCAATGATGCTAAAAATATTGAGTTCTCCAGTTCATCCAGCCGCTGCAAGTTACAGTGAGATATTCTGAAAACTCGCAAGGATTTGAACTCCCCGAGGCCTGCAACTTCTTTTACCGCACAGTTGAAAAGCTCGAATTCTGATAGAAACTCCAAATGCGAAAGATTTGGCAATCCTGTCCACAACTTGTAATGGTGAAGTGATAGAGTGGACAAACCTGGAGGAAGTTGTGGTAGCTCTTCCAAGTGAATGCAGCAAAGGGAGAGCTTCCTGAGCTTAATAAGGTAATGCAACCCAACCGGTTGGATCTTTAACACAGATAGCTGCAATATCTTTAGCTCTAACAAACTCCAAAGCTGCAAATCAGTGCATCGTTTCAACTCAATTTGACTTTCAATAGGCAATACTGGCTCCTGGGACCCATCAGCCAAGAATAACTCTCCCAACTTAACCAGGTTACCGATGTCTGGGATCTTGTGCATCAATTTAGAACTGACGAATAGGCTTATTAAACTGGGAGGAAGCTTGGGCACTTCACGGAGCTGGTCACAATGAAGCAGATCAAGTGTTTGGAGATTGGGAAGTCTAGAAATGCTATCTGGTAGACCACAAATCTGAGAGTATCCAAGCCTCAAGACCTTTAATGCAGAAAGCATCTCGATATCCCTAGGAATTTCCCCATCCAAACTTCGACATCTTGAAGCGTGCAGCTCTTCAAGCCTCTTCAATGTCCATATAGTGCTAGGTAGCTTTCTTACAAAAGTAAAATCAATTTTGAGTACTGTTAGAAGATTTAACTTACTGACATCATCAGGTAATTCGACAATTGCAGTGCTTGATAGATCAAGTTTGGTCATTGAAGCCAAAGTCCCCAAGGATGTTGGTAACTTCAATATCGACCAACAATGATTTATTGACAAGTGTTGTAGCACTTGTAACTCTCTAGACAGAGGAAGTTTAGCTATTTTGGTACCATTCAATGCAAGGACTCTCAAAGATTCTACATGGCCAATTGATTCGGGCAGTTGGATCAATGAAAGACAGTTGTAGGCACTGAATCTTCCAAGATTTTGCAAATGACCAATGGAGGCAGGAATTTCTTGAACAGCAGTTCCATCTATAAGAATCTCCTCCAAGGATATGAGGGAACCCAGCTCTTCAGCAACTTATTGAGTTCAATGCAAAACCTCATGTTTAGCGAAACCAAGCTCTCTAGACTTTTTACTGATGAACAGATTTCAACCAGCCGAATGCACCTTTCAAGAATCAATCTCTCTAAACGTTTGTAATAAGATAAGTCTGGAGTTCTGATCAAGTCAACACAACCAGTGAGGTTCAAAACTTTCAAATTCTTTGCTTTCTGTCAGAAAATAGGAGGACAAAAAAGTTAACATTTCCGTAACCATTCAACAAATGAAATTAAAAACAATATACTTTTCTACCTCAATTTCACTCCAACCATTCCATTTTTCATTGACCTTGCTCCAGGAAAGATCTAGAATAACCAAAATTTTCAAATCCAAATTTACAGCATGAAGATTCCGAGGACAGCCTTGCCAATGTAGCCATCTTAAACTTGACAGAAGCCGCTCAAAATTTCCTTCGAGGTTCGCCTGATCCAATCGAAGGAATCTCATGTTCCATGTACTCGCAAAATGTGCTGGTATAAAACTGCATTTTGACCAATTTTCGAATTTGAGAAGAACACCTTCAACACTTTCCGTTCCCCACATGTGGAATGCAGGATTACCAACGGAACTTAGCATTTTCCCACAAAATTGTGTGAAGTTAGAGGCTTCGAACGAAAATAATCATTTTATTAATGCTGATGGTATCTTTTCTCCATGAATAAAGGAACACGATTTGTAAGGCATACAATCAAAGGTAAAAGCAGTTATGAACAAGTACATTATGAACTTGGATCTTACTTTTTCCTTCATCAGCACATCCAAGGCTTCCTCGTGAATCCACAATCTACTGCGCTTTCCAGTTTCAGAATATTCCCGCTGGAGGATATTCCTACCTAGGTCTCGAAGTTGATCATGCATCCACAGCTTATCATTTTCAATCTTAACAATAGACCAGAGGACGAGCACCTCTAATTCCAGTTCGCCAGCAGAATCATGGTCAGACCATAGGTGGCATGCAACACTTTTGTACTCTCCAATGAAGAAACAAGCAATGTCCAAAAATATCTGTCTTTGCTTCTCAGGTAATGCTTTGATGATTACCATCAAATTCTGTTGAACCTGCAGCTCAGGTACGTTTTCCAACTCGTCTAATGTTTGTGTCCACACTTCCTTGCTTTTAGAAAATAGATACGACCCGACAACCTCAATAGTCAGAGGAAGGCGGTCAATAGTTGATACTATTCTTTCGGACAGAGTAGCAAAGTCATCTGGAGCAGATTTCTCCCTGAAGGCATGGACATGGAAAAGTTTAAGGGCTTCCTGTGGTTGCATTCCCCCGACCTTATATTTCAGGGACACTCCAAGCTCATTTAAAGCTTGTTCGTCTCTGGTGGTAATTATGATCCTGCTTCCAGAGCCTAACCAATCAAGACTTTCTATAATTTCTGCAAGTTCCAAGCTTGGTTCAATATCATCGAGAACAATGAGAAGTTTCTTGTGGAAGAATATGCTTCTAATGGACTTAATCCCATCATTAACAGAAGGAATTTGTCTATGCATTGCACCTAGAAGGTCAGAAATCAACTGACCTTGCAAATTGACTAAGCTTCCTGGTTTTTTTGCATTTTCCCTAACGCTCTCCAGAAAGCTAAAGCTATCAAAGAGATGAAATATCTTTTTGTAGATTAACTTTGCAATCGTTGTCTTCCCAGTGCCCCCTATGCCATGTATTCCAACTACGTGAACATCACTAGATTCCACATTTAGTAATTCCATAACTCTCTCCACATGATGCTCGATTCCAACAAAGTTTCTCCTCTTCAATATACTCAACACGTATTCGACAATTTTCTTGGCGAATGAAGCTTCTCTGGGAACACTGTATCAATTTGTGCACGTGTGCACAAGACACATGCACAAAGATTAATGTAAGTCCAATAATGTCTGAACTCTGAAGTAGTTGTATAAAAAAGTTCACGCTCTCCTTTCGAAAACTATCATACAGCAATCAGCTTTATTCAAACAGGCCGTGCAATTAGTGGTACATATTTTTACTAAATCGACCCAGACAAAAGCACGGTACCATGAGATGCAAAGGTTTGTACTTAAATTTCTGTATTATGGCGTTCGTCAACGGTGGAAGATAATTAGGTACCTGTTAGCTGTGAGGTCGAATCCCCGCAATTCTGTAACCTTGCGGAGAGCAGCCGTCCACAGTCGGACGGTCTCATCGTCATATCGCTGCCTGTGCAAAGAAATGGCCTTACCATAACATCCGGTTTGGTCTCGAACCATGGATGGTTTGACATTGTAGAAGATGGGCAAAATTATCTGTCCCTTCCTTTTCCTACACTCCACCATTTGGGTCAACTCCTTAAGACACCATACACTGGAAGCATAATCTTTAGAGAGGATGAGTATGGAGATCTTCGATTGCTCAATCGCTTGGATTAGTTCGGGGCTGAACTCTTTACTGATGCGGAGATCTTCGTCATCTTTGAATGTACGAACTCCTAAATCTACAAGGTAGGTATAGAGAAAATCGGTGAAGCCTGCACGCGTGTCTGGTCCTCTATAGCTCAAGAACACTTCATAGTCGCCCACTTGCATCGCGACCAATCACAGAGAAAATGAAGCACCAGAGTCGCACCAGTTCAGCAAAAGCAGATGTCTGAGCTCTATGAAGCCGAAAGTTACTGGACAGGCAGAACTCTTACGGCAACTTAAAGCCGGTAGGACTGGTTATAATTTATCTCGTTGATCTCAACACAAAGTTTCTCAGGACCTCCAATCTCAAGGAAGCAAGTTCGGAGAACTTCACCCTCTGTCTGGGAAGGCAGGGCTAAGGGCACATGCTCTCTCTCCTTTGGTGACGCTGTTTGCCTGGAAAGGCGGGCACATAGGACGTGCTCCCTCCTTCTGCGACGCTTTTTTTTTGACTTTTTTTCTTTTCTTTTCTTTTCTTTTTCATCCATGCTTAGGGACCTTTTTAACCTGTCGACCGTTGTCAGACGGATATATATATATATGAACACCAATAAAGTTGAAACTTCGGCAAAATGTACGCCGGGATCCTTAAACTTTTCCTTGCAAATTAAATTCTTTTTTTTTTTCAAATTTGTCTGGAGACGCACAAGGCACACATGGTCTTTAATCTGCGGCATCCTACAGAGTTCGATGCCCAAGCGAATTTGTGTTTGGTACAATGAAAACGGAATGAGATAACTTTCTATTTATTAAGTTTACAGGATGGATATAATGAAGGTTCTTTTGCTTTGTTATGAGAAATGTATAGTGGAAGTAGAATGGGATATTGATTCTAATGAATTTAAGACAATATACAAATACACATTATAATTCATTTAGGAAAATAAATTATCCTAAAATCACAATTAACTTATCAAAAGTCATGATAATAATTGAAAATACCATCGATTATGTTGTTAAAAAGCCACTAGTTTATTATAGATTGATTGTTATTGTCGTATTTTTAGATTGATGAACAATAAGCATAATTGTAAAACATTTTTAATTGAGGGTTAATATTACAAAAAGCCCTAAACTGATACACCTATGATAAATATAACCCAAACTAATTTTTTTGATCATTAGAAATCCCAAATTGATACATATTTGTAACAAATTTATTCTAAACTAATTTTTTTATCACTAAAAATCTCAAATTGACCCTTGGAATTTTAGTATCAATAGGATAAAAAGCCAATTTGGTCAAAAAAAATATTCCTATTGGGAAGATGATTTTATGCATTCTCATTAATTTGATGGTAAGAGAAATCATTTCCCTTATCATTTTCTAAAACGCAGATTTGGAAAAAAAATGAAAAGTTCATTGGATGCAAATACTTCAAACAATGGGTAAAAAAAATTGCGGCTCTAACAATTGAATATTATGGCTTATTTAATTATTTGAATAAAATGTACTTAGTACTCTTCTTTATGTTGATGGGAAAAATATAGTATAAAGTGAAAATAAAGATGATACATTAAAACAACATATCTTATTAAAATGGATATTTTTTAAAAATTGTGAACAGATACTTCTTTTATTGTCAACACACTATTTTCCTTGAAAAATAAAAGATGATTTTAATGGCATTGGCGTTTTCCTCAAAAAGCCCCCAGCTTTCACTCCTGGCCCAAATGTCTCGTAAAAATGTCCCAATTTTCAGCCACAAGACAAAACTAGCCACCGTTATACTTGCCTTTGGGTACATCAATACCAATAAGTTTTCTAATTTAACAAATAGTAAGACCAAAAGTTAAAGAAAATGAGTAAAAAACATGAGCATCCCATATTAAATTTATTATTATTTTATTAAGGTTCATAAGTTATTAAAAAGCGCATTTTTTATGTGCTTGATAAAACGAAAAAAGCATAATTTCTTAGCGCTTAGGGTGAAGCTTACAAAATCAAATATCTATCGTTATCAATCTAAATCACATATACTAAGTTATCTTATTTGATAAATGTAAATTAGTGTACTAAAGTACTTTCAATGAATGGCTAACATATGACGCTCTTCATAAGTGACATTTATCTTTCCGTTTTTTTGAAAAAATTTTTCTTTTATTTTTTGAATTCAATCAAACTAAAAGTTTTCTAAATTAATTCAAGAGGCATTTTTTTTTTTTCAATATTACCAAAATCTCTTAGTGCACAAATAATAACTATTCTAGTTAGAAATTGAATTCTGAAAGAGAAATAGTTTTTCTATTATTATTTCTAGAGAAGTTTTTGAGCAAAAATTCGTATTCGATAATGACGCAAAATTTATATTTCCAAAATAGAATTTCGTTTGATAATGACACAAATTTATCCTTCCCGGGAGGTGGCAGATGGTGGTGGCGATGGCGAATGACGAATGGTGGTGACCAGTGACTAGAGACCAACGAATGGCGGCAACCAATGACCGGCAGTGAACAGCGGCAACTAGCAATTGGTGGTAGTGGGGGGCCAGTGAGTGGCTGACCAGTATAGAGAACGAGCGATAAAAATAGTTTATTTTTCAATTTTGTTTCAGAAATAGAGAAGCAATAAACTTTGCTTCTTATTTTTGTTCTAAACCAATTTTTGGACTAAAAATTTATTCTAAAAATAAAAAAATGAAATTGCATATGTTCTAGAAAATAAGTTTGGAATAGAAAAATTGTTCTAGAATAAGAATAGAATGGTTGTCATGCGTACCCTTATTCTTATAATGATCAAGTATAATTCTAGGATACATTATTATAATGATCAAGTATACTTAGATACATTATAGTGGAAAAAAGGCTATTTCACAAGCCTATTTTCGCGTGCATAGCACGAGTCTAGAGACTAGTATAATGGTAATTTAATTATAGTGGAAAAATAGCTATTACATCCTTTCCTTCCTTTCTTTTTCCCTTGCTTTTAGATACATTATTAATGTTGTGGCCAAAGGGGACAACAATATAAAGTCAAACGATCCTCCTATGCATAGCACGTTGTAGCCAACTTGCATGTGCATAAATGACAATAAAAGCAGCTCATGTGGGTCAACTCCATTCGGCACCAAAAAAGAACCGCCATCGGATAACGCCTAAAAGGCAACAGCTAATAAGCCCGCGTAGAGGAAGACTTCTCCTAGAAGCGAAATGGAAAGGCCCTCTTGGAGCTGTGAATGGAAGAGACATTCACCGGATGATGCCTAGAGCTAGAAGGGAACGGCTCAGCAACTTTTCTAAGTCATCGTCGTTTAACCAGTCAATTATATCACATGAATTGAATGAGTTTACTTCCATTACTTCTCAATAAAGAAGTAATAGTGGGTTAGTTGTTGAGGCCACTAGGATGCATACGTTGAGGACCACAACAAGGCGACGACTCATGATTTGTTTTTAGTCAACTAACAATTAAATTTTTAGTCAAGATTTCGCTGTTGTATTTGATTTGTACGAGAACCTGGTTTAGACCTGTTTCCCATCCCATTCTTAACTTTCATAAAATTCTTCCATCAAGGTTGCTACAATAATGGTGGACAGTTATCACATCATAATGATAACATGGAATAGCTGAAGTTGAGAGAAAATGTTGGCCGAAATTTGAGATCACAATATCAAAATGATAACATGGCATCCTATGACGGCCCGAGCGGCGGTCCCCGGATGTGCACAAGGAAGGGGTCCTCTCTTGTCCCACATCGCCTAGGAAGGAAGTCATGGGCTAGCTTATAAGGCTTGGGTCTCTCTAACTGTACATACGTGTTTTTTTGGGGAAGTATGGGCTGCCCCGAGAGAAACAAAACCGTGAGGACTTAGTGTCCAAAGCGGACAATATGTGTACAGTGGGGCCCGGGATGTTACACAAACAAACCGAATGGATATCAATGTGAAAGTTTCAGATTTCAAAGACCAAGTGACACCAATCAAGTATAACCCTATTCAATTTCCACTAAATTTGTGTTTAATACATAAAAACGGAATGAGATAACTTTATATTAAGTAAGTTTACAGAATTGCTACAATGAAGGTTCTTCTGCTTTGTTATGAGCAATGTATTGTGAAAGTAGGATGGGATATTAATTCTAATGAATTACATAACATATACACATTATAATTCATCTAAAATCTAAAATCACAGTTAACTTATCAAAAGTCACGATAATAATTAAAAATATCATTGACTAATTTGTTAAAAACCACTGTTTTATTATAGAATAATTGTTATTTTCGTAATTTTAGATTAATGAACAACAAGCATAATTGTAATTTTAGAAACCTCCATAAGCTATGTTTGTTCGAGGTAACCCAACGAAGAGCAATAGGGCCTTCTTTCAATTTTGAGGTAACCCAACAAAGTTCGGCAAAATGAAGACATCTGGGTATTTGAGAGCCAAGTGTTGATATCCCCAACATCAAACTCGATTTTCCCCTTAAGATCACGCTTGTTTTAAAGCGGAGACAATCTTGGGATAAAATTATTAGTATTTTGTGTTCCAAGGTCAAGCGACAATCTAGATTGCTATCTCGGGTTCGAATTTGAGCCACTTGTGCTGATTCTACTCTTCATTACAAGATTCAGCTCTTAATTTTAGGAAATTGAATTAGGATTTCAAGAATCTGGGAAAATACTTCATTGTCTAAAACAGGGCATATATTTGGGGCCAAGCATGTAAATGAAGTCGTTTAAACTATTAATGCTGACTGGGCATGGGCAAGTCACGTTGGTTGGAGATATTAATAAAATATGGTTATGTTGGATTTCTAGTGACTCAAATCGGAATTGACACTTAAAATGATTGTTTTTAGTAGCATTTAAATGATTTGAAAAAATGATGGCATAGGCCTTTTCCCCAAAAAAAGCCCCCAGCTTTCACTCACAGGACAATTGTCCCGTAAATCCAAATTTTCACCCAAAAGACAAAACTAGCCACCATTAAACTAGCCGTTAGATACATCAAACCCAATAAGTTGTCTAATTTAACAAATAGTTAGACCAAAAGTTAAAGAAAATAATTTAGAACGTGAGCGCCCCATAATTAAATTTTCTGTTATGTTCTTTATCAAAGTTCATAAATTAATTAAAGTGAAAAAGCTACAAAAAGTCCCAAAACTTTGCCAACTACGATATATTTACCCCAAACTTTTTTTTGCGACACTAAAAACTCCAAACTTGTATTTGTGTAACGCATTACCCCAATTTTTTTCCTATGACACCAAAAACCCCGAACTTTTTTTGTGACACCAAATTTTGGAGTAAATATATGTGTCACATATGTATAAATTTGGAGTTTTTGGTATTATAAAAAAATATTTGGGAAAATGTGTCACAATTAGTAAAGTTTAGGGTTTTTAATGGCTTTTATCCTTAATTACAAGCAAATTTTTGACGTGCTTGATCAAAAAAAGAAAGCATAATTTCTTAGAGCTTAGAGTTAAACTTGTAAAATCAAATGTCACATTATCGTTCTAAATCAAATGTACTAAATCTATCTTATTTGAAGAAACATAGCTATCACGTCCTTTTCTTTCTTATTTTTTTCCCTTGCTTTTTGGTACATTATTGAGGTCGTGGCCAAAGAGTCAAATGATCATCCCATGCATAGCACAGGCTAACCAAGTTGCTGGTACATAATGACAATAAAATCAGCTCATGTCGGTCTACTCCATTCAGCACCAAAATAGAAGCGCCACCGGATAATTCCTAAAAGGCAAAGACTACGCCCGCGCAGAGGAAGACTTCTCCTAGAAGTGAAAAGGAAAGGTCCTCTTGGAGCTGTGAAAGGAAGGAACATTCACCGGATAATGCCTAGAGCTAGAAGGCAACGGCTCAGCACTTTTCTAAGTCAACGCCAATTAAATAGTCTATTATATTACATCAATTATATGAGTTCGCTTTCATTACTTCTTTATACTTCTCAATAAAGAAGTAATGGTGGGTAAGTTGTCAAGGCCACTGGGGTGCATATGTTAAGGACCACAACAAGGCGACGACTCAGCGTTTGTTTTAAGTCAATTAACTATTGATTTTTTAGTAAAAAATTTTAGGCATCTCTAGATTCCTCATATGAACATATAAAATATACGAAACGACAGCATAGGACGGAGCACTGTTACAAATTTGTTTGGTCACAATGACCTTGATTATTTAGATGGAATGAATGCTCCATTGAAATTTAAAAATAAAAAAAAAATATGATGATCTCTTTAAAGTTTGAGGCCTTGATAGATCTAAGTACTTGGAAGAGTTGAGCATCGACGCGTTCAATTCCATTGAATGGATGGGTCTTTCTCCAATTGAATCATTTCAAGAAATTAAATGCCTGCCATTGCAAAAATAGAGTTGAGATTCGTGGTCTTCATAAGTCAAAGTTCTTGAAAGAGTCAAATAGCTCCTAGTGCAAATTGATTGAAAGGCTAGGCCTTTCGCAATTAAATCATCTAATGCAGTTGAAGGCTTCTTGCGAAAATCTAGCCGAAATCTAAGGCCATGATAAGTCTGAGTTTTTGGAAGAGTTGGAAATTTTCTTGCACATCCATCAAAATGCTAGAGATCCCACAAGTCAATGGTCCGAGGAGATTGACTGCTGCAGATTGCGAAAATGTGGTTGAAATTGAATAATTGTTAGATTGAAGTTGTTAAAAATGTGATAATTTAGTTGAAATTCAAGGCCTTCATATATTGGAGTTCGTAGAAATTTTGGATATCTCTTAGTGCAAGTCCCTTGGAAAGTTGGACTTTTCTCAATCAAAATGTCTAAAGCAAGTGATGGTCCGAGAAAGCAAAAGCCCATATAAAATTCAAGGACTTGGAACATTGGAGTTAATGGATATCTCTTGGTACAAATCCCAAGAGAAGGCTGGACCTTCCGCAATCAACTCATTTGAAGCTGTTTGGTGATCAACTAGTTGAAATTTGAGGCCATAGTAATCATATGAAGCTGTTGAATGCTACAGGTTTTCATTATCTAGTCGCAATTTGATTCTGGTTCTTAGAAGAGTTAGATATCTCTTGGGGTACATTATGTGATGTGCATGGTCCATGTTGTTCGAGACGTGCAAAATATGGGTGAGCATGGTTCGAGTCCGGCCAGTCCACCCCTAATCCTAGGACCAACCCGTACAGTACCGATCCTCAATTTTTGGGATCGATGACCGAAACGACCTAATGGGTTCAATCTGGTTCTAGGGTCAACCCGGAACCAATTGATAATTTTTTTTTATATTTTTTGTATTCCTTAAAAAAACGATTGAGGACCGGACTAACCCAATGGGTTCGGTCCGATTTCTAGGTCAACCTAGGACAAACCAATAATTTTTTATTTCATTTTTTGTACTCCTTAAAAGGGCAGTCGGGAACTGTACTAACCCAATTGGTTCAATGATAAGCAAGGTTAGCTAAGGAAGGCAAGTGGTGAGGGTCAAGTGAGGTGAGCGTCGAACAAAATGAGCATCAAATGTCGAGCGAGGAGCAACAAGCCAAGTGAGATTTAAGCGGTGAGCGGCATGAGTGACCCAAAGTGAGCGAGGTGAGTATCGAGTGGCGATCTCTCGATTTTGGCAAATTGAAGACTCAGAGGACAAATAAGACAAAAGATAACAAATACTATAGGAGGATGCCATAAGATGCCTTTTTTGATGCCGTGATGACTCCTCACAAAAACATTTTCCTCCTTCGTAAATTATTACTATTGACATCATAAAAAACATTTGTTGACACCTAAATTTTCGCCCAAAAATAATTCATGTCGAATTCCTACATATAGATTATCTATGTGTTTAATATAGTGTTTTAAATGGAAGATGTTTTTCCTTAAAAAGAAGAAGAAGAAGAAGAAGAAGAAGAAGAAGAAGAAGAAGAAGCAAGTTGGGGCCAATGATCTAAATGTGACTAACCAAGCCTAGGAGGTTAGATTGGAATTAAAATGGCAAGTTGGAGCCAAAATGCAATTTTCAGAAGTTGAGGGATCAATTTGCAAATTTCACAAAATTTCGCTTGAACCCTTAAATCATCATCTTGGTCACCAATTAAGTTGAAATTGAACTTGGGCTGAGTCGATCAATCAAATTGGGCCAAAATGACCAAATTTGCCTTGAATTGGGTATTTTCGAATAAGAAAATGGCTAACTTTGAGGGACTTTCTTGCAAAATTGGGTGGGCACAATTGCAAAATCTGGTTGAGATTTTAAACTACTATACACGAACTTGCTAATTGATAAAAAACCACAGCCCAATTGATGATTAAAGCCTCGAATCAGCAACTAAAACTCAATCCATGAGTTGGTCTCAATTCAGAGTTGCTGAGTAAGCACCTTAGTGGCCCCACCATATCCTCCTTAGCTTCTCAACTAGCCCGATATCTGCACGTGATGGAAGACCATCATTGGTATTGCAAGTGGAAAAACATTGGTCTGAGATAAGCTACTGAAGGCACGGGAAAATCGCACCAAATCCGGACACTCAACAGCTGCAGAAGTGAAAAAATTGACTAAGTCAGAGAGTGGGTGAAGTAGCCCTGTTGACAGGCTTGGTAGGTGGACAAAATACATACCAAAAATCCTCTAATTGAGGGGATAAGATGAATGAAGGAAGGTCTTTCGAGAGATGAGAGAGAGGAGATGAGAGGGAGAGGAGAGAGCTCACGGTCGTCCCCAAAAGAGGCCCTCAGAAGCAACTCCAGAAAAGCAAACCCAAAAATTCCAAATCAACCTCCAGAGAGAGAATGAATTTTTTCGCAAACTTGCAGCCAAAATTAGGCAAAACTTTCAACTAGAGAGTGAAACTTCACTCAAATATCTTTCCATCCATAGGTCGCACATCCAAAATGGAGTTCGAGAAGGTCTCCTAAAGCCCCTCGAAACAGTACCCTCTTGGCAGGCCAAGAAAGTCCGAAAATTTTCTGAGTGTTGAGCCCAATTGGTCATGGGTGAGGGAAGGCGAGTGCTTTTGAGAAAATTGAGAGAGAAATTAAGAAAATCTTGACTTTCACTAAAAACTAGAATACATATAGTTTGTTTTGGTTTTAATTTTTTTAATAAAAGAGGTCCTGAATTCTAATTTTAGAGGTCAACAAAAACCTTCGTTGTCAGTTTTTTTTCTGCAGATCTCATTTTCCAGTTTGAATGAACCAACTTCCACGTGCTTCCAGAGGACACTTTCTCGGTTTCCTTGGCCAAGAGTCACTTGCAAAAGAACTAGGAAACAAGGTAAGCATCCTAGATGTATTTATGATCAAGTTTGAGCATGTTCAACCATGAAAAATACAGAGGAAGACCAGCCCAGAAATTTGATTTCTGAGGCTGAAATTTTTCTAGGTGTTTAAAGCCTCTCCAATACCCCTACATGCTTGACTTGTTCTTCCCCCTTTGCATGTGTTTTTTGTCATTGTGACTTTGATGAATGTTATATGGGAGTATAAATAATGCATAGGACAACCCGGTTTAGTATTTAAATCTTCTTGTGAACCATGAAACTGTCCATAACGTGAGACAAAAACCAAACCACTCCACATTGAGACATGGTTGGCCAGCATAGATCATGCATGTATGCTTCTTGGAAAGTTCATTTTGATGTGTTTAGTAGGTCATTATCTATTATGTTTGTTGCATTTGAAAGCCCATGTTACCTACTTTCACTCGGATTAAGTAATGTTTTCATTAGATCTTGCATGTGATGAGTGTCGGGGCTTCAATATGCGCATGTAACCTGTTTGCTTGACTTGGGTTTAAACCCAGATTTGCAAAATCAGCTCAAACCCGCATGTTTGAGGATGATTTTAGCTTGGTTCTAGTGTGTTTTAAGCTATGATTTTTATATAATATTGTTCTTTGCATGTGGTAGTTTAACCTTGATATTTTAGTTCCACATAAGATTGCTTATGAGTGGAGATTGAAGGCTGCAAACATGGCTCGAGCAAAATGCACACCCAGTGTTCCACGAAATGCCCAAACTAAGCTTCGGTCTTGAAATAGTCGATTTGAGCTTGATAATTGTGATATTCATGTGTTGTGTTACTCCATTGTTGACACCTAAATTTTGGTGACCCTTTTAATTAAAAAAAATTAGGGATTAATTTTAACCCTTAAAAAATATTAGTTAATTAATTGCATAGCATATAGTTTTAGGTGCATTTATTTTAATTTGCATTTACATTGGGCCGGTGATAAATGGGTTCAAGTTGATGGTTCAGAATGTTAATTTGGTGAATTGGACTAAGCCCACGAAGGGAGTAAATCGGCTCAAGCCCGTATCCTCGGAAAGATTTTACGGATTGATTTGTGCGAGATTTCAAATTTTAGAAGAATCCTCTTGCAATCCTAAATCGTATCAAAAGCAAATATTGCATTTGGAAAAAGGAATTTTCGTGGATACGGATTTGGAAAAATTAAAATCCTAACCGTGCCCTATAAATAGATTAAATGCGTAGGGTTTGAAAAGAGGGCCAAACATTGAATACACGGCCACATTAAGGGGGTTTCTCTCGAGTTTTAGGTAAAAAAAAAATTTCAACACGAAAAGGAGAAGTCTCTATTCGTTTCCTTTGAAAAAAGAAAGCTTTTTGGGGAAGAGGAGAAAAGTCTTTGCTTATGCAAAAGAGTGGACGTACATGCAGTAGGGCAGAGGGAAAAGAGATTAGGTCAGAAAAGAAAAAGTGAGGCAGATTAGAGGAGAGAGAAGAATTAAAGCAGAAGAAGACTTCTTCTTCTCCAGCGATGCTTGCTGCCATCCACCTGCGTTTTGCCCTCTTGCTCACCGGACATCGTCATCTCGCCACACCGGCGCCTGCACTGCTCTGTAACCGTCCGAAGCTCGCCGCGTGACTGTCCCCCACACAACATCTCCACTGCTCGCCTCCACTGCCGCGCCACGCCCCTCGCGTCCATCATTGTCGCTGCAGCACCGGAGCCGCCCCTCACCGCGACCGCCACCGCACCCGCACGTCGCACCACTGCGATCTACAACCCAGCCACATCGCCGACGTCAGGTCCGGGTCCGCCGCCATGCCGCCGAGATTCCCGACCCGAAGCTCTGCAGTCGCGACCTGCTTGCTGCTCGCGACTCCACCGCCAAGGTTCCCTTGCTCGCGAGCTCGCACCGCCGCCCGCCGTGCTGATCCGCGACGACCCGCCGCCCGAGCGACGAGCCGCTACCCTTGATCCGGAGTCTACCGCTGTCCTCGGTGCGCCCATCAGCCCTTTTGCCCGAGCGATCCCTTGTTTTGTTGCGGTCTACCTTCGGACCTCGCCGGAGCTCCGACGACCGTGCCCATCACCCTCACCGGAGCCCTTGGGTGACCTACCACCACGGCCGGCTGCCCCTTGGAGACCCACGAACCGTGCTTGGGGAAGGAAAACAGGAAAAAACAAACAAAAAGAAAAATCAGATTAGGTAGTTTTCTATTTATTTTATTTTACTTGTTCTTTTTAGTATAATTATTTCGTAAATGTAAGATTGAGATTGCGACATGAAATTGCTTCTGAAATTTGAGATTGACAGTCCGATTTTCGTGCCCGAAATCCGACTCGCAATCTCAATCGCTTGAAAAATCACCAATCCGATCTCCCACCTGAGATTCGATTCGCGATTTATTTAAAAATTGGCCAACCCGATCTCATGCGCGAGATATGGTTCGCCAATTTGTGGATATCGATCTTGTCTCATTTGATTTGCTATCATGTTGGTTGAATCAATTTTATTTTGTTAAATAAAAAATCCAAAAAAATGCATTTATTTAGGATGTTAGTTTTTGTTTAATTTAAGTTGCATGTTTAATTATTTGTCAATTTTAATTTCGAAATTAATAAAAAAAAATACAAAAAGATCATCATGCATATGTCATGTAGTGTTAGGGCATCTTTTTTTTACGTCATTGCATATTAGGGTAAAATTGCACTTAGTTTAATTCTAGGTAATATTTTCCTTGATTTATTATAAATTTAGATATTAAATAGATTGCATTTTAGATTAGAGATTACTTGGTTAAGATAAGATTCTAGTTTAAATTAGGATTTGGCTTAACCTAATTCCTAATACAAATTGAATGGAATCTTAATCTAGCTAGATAATCTTTGCATTTTTCTAATTTCGAATTTCATGGAAAATACAAAAATTGCCTTAGAATTAATCAATTTCATTTTTTAGGATAGATTGCATTTTATTTATGTCATATAATTTAAGTTATATTGCCATGACATATCATTACATGTTAGATTAGTAACATTGCATTGCATATAGATTAGATCCTCATTAAGAAAAGCGAAAACAAAAATTGGGTAATTGCATGTTAATTAGAAACCATATCTAGAGTTGTTGATGTGGATTTTAATTTAACACTTTAGATGCTTTCGTTGCTTTGAGGTAAGTCCTGCATTATTTAATTGCTTTCTTGGGTGTTAAATTGGTAGTTTGCGCACCTGCATGAACACCTCACATGTTAGGGAGATAGTTTAAAATCAATTCAAGTTGCCTGCAAAACTTTTTTTTTTTCAAAATAAAAGAAATGGTATCGAAAGGGCGTTAGAAAAATCTAGCGTAATCAAGTCCCCATACCCAAATCTCTAGTTCGTAGGAGTAAAGTGAATCTCCTGTTACTTTACTTGGGTTTCCAATCGACCCACCAAAAATAGATTAGTGGCGACTCCTAATTAAAAATCAATTGCATGTTAAGAAATTTAAACCTAAGTCGCGAATTGGTATGGGCTTAGGAGAGCCCGAGTTAAGTCTAGGCTTAACAATCCATTAGCTAAACCCTAGGTGGTTCACACCCGCTCGAAAATTTGGTCGCGACAGCTTGGTGACTCCGCTGGGGACTTGAGTTGAAACTCCCAGTGGACTTAGGCCAATTTTCTCTTCTATTTAAAAAAAAATGTTTTTGCTTGGCAGCGAGGATCTTAGGTACATCCCTAACACATTAGGTGTTAAATGTTCTTACAGTTTGGGAGGTATAAGGGGAGTAGTGATTGCTAACCTTGTCTTGCAGGTTGGAGTTGAGAATGAATGTTTTAAATTCAAGTTATTGAAGTGTTGCTTGATATAAACTGTTGTGCATGCTTTGCATCTAGCACTACACTATTGCACACACAACCTGCCGTCGGACCTAGGCCGCATAGGATCATTTAGGATCATTTAGGATGGTATTGAGATGGATACCACTCCGACCGCATGCTCGCGGTATGAGTCACCCATCTCAATCCTGAAGTTTTTTTCATGGTGTCAAGAGTACCCACCTCGGTCCACATGCCCGCGACCCGGGTCGGCTCTTTGACCAAGCCTGAGTCATGAGGACCTGACATAGTCCACAAGCCCGTGGCTAGTCTGATCATCCTTGTGGCTCCACCTTGATAAGCCTTATAGAGTAGAAATCGAGCCACTTATCATGCGCATGTCTATGTGATTGCCATTGATTTTCCTTGGCAAAGTAAGTCTTCTATCCCTATACTATGCAATTTACTTTTGGTCCATCCATGACAATCTAGGTTAGTCGTTTGATCTAATTCATTTGTCAATTAGAAATGAAATGAGGAAATTGCCATGCAATGAATCATTTGCCAAAAAACTTTGGAGAATTTGTTTTCAATTCATGTTTAGAAAGTTTGGTCTTGTTAGGGTATCTATCTTTATTTTCCTGGTCCATTTTTAGGAAATGCCCTTCTTGTACAAACATTTCATGAATAAATGAAAAAAAATGGAAAAATCAATTAGATCATTATCATGGATTGACTTTTTATTTACCCTCATACTTACATGTTCCCGTTCATTTGAATTAGGTAATTATGGAGGATCCCGCTCACCCATCCGTTCATGATTGAGAGCTAAAATGACGGATCAAAAAGAGCTAATCTCATCAAGCAAAAGTGCTACAATCTATCTTCGATGAGAAATTGCGACTCCAATGAGAGAGCCAAGAAATTTTTTTTTTTTTTGAACCGTCTCATTTTCTGAGATAGCCAAATTTGATGAGACTGGTTACATATCTAGAGGAAAAAATATCTCACCTGAAGGGTTCACATCACAAGATCAAGGAGGGTGAAGAATTCAAGTACACATGATTCATGATCCTAAGTAGTTCGATTTCCTCATTTAATTAGGGGCATGTACCTTCCCCTGCGTGGAAATTTTTTGTCACTTTTTAGGGATTGATTTCAATTTCTTCTGTGCTTGAGCATCATATTCCAATAAATGTAATTTGATTGATGAATATCAATAGAATTACAAGTTTTGTTTTGAGGACATGATGGGGTACACCAAACTAGCCCGGTGACGATGTCCAACAATGAAAAGAAAATATCATCTAAGGAGAATTCTGAGAACTAGGCTTCTTCATGCTTCCTCATCCAAAAAAATTGCAAAAGAACAAAAAAAAAGATAATTTTTCAAGCCATTTCCAAAAGCATGCATTAGGTTAGCCCTGTTTAATTTTCTGACTCATTTACTTCATGTTTTAGAGCATTACTTTCTTAACCTGATAAGAAAGCATCTGAAAAAGGCACATCAGGCTGCAATTGGTTCAACTGTTACTCAACAAGTTTCTAAAGAATTGATGTTGATCACATCTCGATACTACTTGAGCTAAACAACGTGTGTTCCATTTCAATGCTTGACGGAATTTTCATTCTCGCCCATTAAATGAGGGGCAAGTTAAAAGAGGATCATCCATCTTTGGTGAAAGAGGTACATCTCGTTTTTGAACATAAATAATTTTGGGAGATGACGCTTTGTTCTTTTCCTTGCGGATGACAAATTGGGGGCACTACAGATTCTAATAGTGACATGACTGAGACAAAATCTCGATCCGAGCCAAAATGGTTGTGCAATTTGAATTTACTTTGATGTTGCATAATATCCTATTCATGCACGTTGTTTTGTGCAGGGGCAAAAGCAATATTTCATCAAATCAAAGATCGGATTTTCATCATCGATTGATCAATTTGTGTGTTTATTCCCTTTCGATAGAGGCAATCTAGGGACATCCATTGCTGAGACAATCCCTTCATGGGACAATTCCTTGAATGAATGCTTGAAATCATGTTTGAGTGTAGTAAATTGTTTGTTTTGAAGCTACAAACGCTTTTCATGCCTAAAGTTGCTGGACTCTTTTGAAAAGAAAATTTTCATTTGATTTAGCTCACCAATTTCATGTGGAGATTTGTGAAGATAGACAATTTAATGGAGTGACATCAATGCTTAAGAATGCTGAATGAGACATGTTAGTATGATGAAAGGCAAGCCTTATCCTATACACAGTCCCCTACTTATACACTTGTGAGATGAGTGTAGGAAGTTCCATATCTACAAGGTAAAGAGTTCTCTTGCAAAATGTACGATGACCGAAATGATGAGGGGCAGTTCATTTCTTTATCCCAAACACTACAGGTGATACATTGCTTAACCCCTTTTGAGCCCCATACACTTGTGGAGATTTTTTTCAAATTATCCCTATCAAGAACCACCCCACATTGGGGCAAGTTGGAGGTAAGACAACATCATGAGGTGAGGAAAATGAAAAGAAATTTCTTGCTCTCACTTGCATTAAATCTTCAAGTCGTGCTATTACATTGAATTCATGTGGTAATTTAAGTGCCTTAGAATGACGAAAAGCATTTCTTTCTTTATCCTACATACTTATATCCTTTGCATAGCCCATTTGAGCCTGCAATTTTTCATTTCTTTAAACCCAGTTGGTAATCATCCCTCACATTGGGGCTATGCACCAATGTTACACCTTATTACCTTTCTTCTTAGAAGAAGCGTCGTAATTCATAGACATTTTTTTTAAATGGTCCCAGCGCGACTCATTAGCGGAAGCAAAATAAAACATCACCATCTCTCCCCCTACCAACCATGATACAAATACACATCACTAATCATCATGATTTTATAGACAAGCCATGACACTTTATTTACATATATTTTCAAGATGGGACTTCTTTGGGTCGATACATCAAAATGAAAAGCCAGGACTCAGCCATGTCCGACCTAAAACCCCAAAAAGAACCCTCGACCCTCTACATCTCACGTGCACAACCCCCATCATCAGTGTCGGCTAACTATCCAAAAAAAAAAAAAAAAAAAACCAGCTCCTACTCGTCACGCACGGGCCTCACACCCAATCCAGTGCATCAGGCGATGGCGGTGGCAACATCCCTCTCATCACCCCGTCGCGACGAACGTGGACGGAGACGAACTCCTGGACAATCGGACCCCCAGCTAGGCCTATGTCGTACATGACAAAACAACGCACTCGTATATACGTCAATCTAGGCACAGAAGGACAGCCGAACTCCTCGCACTCAACCTCAACATCGGATGGTAGACCGTAAAATACACCCCGTGTGACGGCAGGGAGCGGTATGCTGCTAATCTGAAATGTTGGTCCCCAAAAGGGGTGAGTACAACCACTCAGCAGGTAAAGGAATCCAATAACCACTCAATGCATCATACAAGTCATACATGCATTTCAGGCATTACTTACCTTGAAGCCATGCGCATACTATCATGCATCATCATCACAATCATAACACATACTTGTGTATCATCATGTCATACTCATATAGTCGTCATCATAACATTATTATATTACACACATGCCATCCTCATCATATACATGACACCATCATACCATACACATGTCATCATCATAATGGCATCATCATATCACACATGTCATCATCATCATGGCATCATCGTATCACACATGTCATCATGCCATATCATATATCATCATCATGCATATCATATCATGCCATGAGTGATCATCATCATATCACATCACACATCATCATCATGCATATCATCATGCCATGGGTGATCATCATCATATCACATCACACATCATCATCATGCATATCATCATGCCATGGGTGTGATCATCATCATATCACATCACACATCATCATCATGCATATCATCATGCCATAATTCAATTTCCACTTTCAACTTTTAATTTGATCACCACATCACCCTTCCTCGGATCATCAATTTCATCTCATATTATACACTCGCATCCCATGCGGGAAAAACCTCCGGCATTCAGCCATTCCAGGCCACCGGGCATCCGGCCCCCCATATTCCGGGCATCTCGCATCCCAACTGGCATCATGAGGCATTCCTCTCGGGCAAAGACCTCCGACAAGGCTTCCGGCATTTACACTCCCTGGCCGGGCATCCCGCACCCCAATCCTGGCATCGCGAGGCATTCCTCTCGAGCAAAGACCTCCGACAAGGCTTCCGGCACCCCCAACTTTCTGGGCATCCTGAATCTCTCAGGGTCATCCAGCAATGTATCTCTATACATTCAGGGCATCATCATCCACGACAACCATCTCCTCATTTAACATTATTCATGTTCACCAATTTCGGTCTTAATTTAGCATGGCATATGATGTATTGGAAATCAACAATCATGTTCAGCATTTGAATTCACACATGCATCTCAATGCATACATCAAGACCTCATTACACATACTACATGGTGCAATTATTTATAAAATAAAATTCATGGAATTTATGCCAATTAAAATAATCCATTTATCATGCCCCTTTTTATTTTATTTTTATTTAAATTCCAGCTTGTGCCATTTTCAAAAATATTAAATTTAATTATTTATATAATCTCAAAAGTCATAAAAATTAAGGCAAGTGATAAACAAGACAATAGGATGATGATTTCATGTAAAATACATGGCCAAATAAAATTTCACATAATTCCATAAATCACACAAAACAGCATATGTTTTTCGGATGAAATCAGTATGCACAGTTTCCGAAGAAATTCGATTTAAATATCCATACGACCTCCAAAAATTACGAAAATTTACCGAGTTATAGCCAAGAAATTAAAGTACATTTTTCATGAGGACTTCCAAGTCAGATTATTTTTAGATAAATTTCTACAGTCTCACGAAGCTTCTGGATCCAACACCGAAACGTCCAGTACATGCTTCTCCGAAATACTGAGTTTTCACCTACCTATTCTTCTTCATTTCCTCTGAAATTTGGATATGTTCTACATCAAGATATTATCTACAAGTTTCATGAAGAGATACAAGTCAAATATCCAGAGTATAGTCATCATTTAGGTCCATGAAGTCTCGGGTGTCCTGTAATACATCTCCAGAATTACCGTCTTCAAGATCTAGTCGATTTACTAGGTTATACTTGTTAATTTCACTTCAAATTTGAGTATGTTGTATTTTAATATGTCCCCTACAACTTTCATGAAGAAATCGAAGAGATATTCTTAGCACAACTCAACATGCAACCACAAATCCACCAAAAGGTCAGTGAAGTCTTTCCAGATCTGAGGTCTCCGTAGGATGAGAGTTTGACCCCTCAAATCACCATAATTTTACACCAAATTTTATTATGTTGTAGTTTCAGATGTTAGCTACAACTTTAATGAAGAGATAAAATCCAAAATCGGACTCTAAACATGCATACAAGCTCACACAACATTCTGACTCAAACTGTTCAAGCGAAAACAGCAACACCACTCAAGAACAAGCCATCCAAGCTTCGGTTTTCCTCTCCTAATCACCCAAAATTCGACATACATGTAACACACACACATGCAAGAGCAGCTAGAGGACTCCAACTTGCCTCTAGACCGGACAGACGACGGCACACGGCGGCGAGCACGGCGGACGGACGGCGACGACTCCTCCTCGGCTCCTCCTCCCTCTCGGCCACTCTCCCTCTCTCTCTCGCACAATCTCTCTCTCTCTCTCTTTGGGCGAACAAGCAACCGGCCATTCTCTCTCCTCTCTTCCCTTTTTATTCCCCCATTTCCTAATCATTAGTAATCATTGTTTGCCTCCTAATTAGCCAATGCATGCCATCTTCCTTTGTGCCACTTGTCTCAATGCATGCATAATGGGCTTTGAACTTGGGCTTGGGCTTGGGTCGGCCATTCTTGGGCCTCCTCTTGGTCGACGGCAGGCCACTTGTGGGCTTCAATGGGCCGGCCAACTTGGCCCATTAAAGATCCACTCTTGGGCTTAAGGCCCAATCAAATTTTTTTTTTGAATTTCTTCTATAAATTTTAAATTTTAATTTTCCACATGGCCAAAGTCTTGTGACATTTTATTTATAGGAATTTAATTCATAAGGTGCATGGCCAAGCATAGATTATCATCATTGATCTATCTAATTTAGAATCTCATAAACACAAGCACAAATCACCTAATCTTAAAAGAAAACTAATGGCTAAAGCATTAAACCATAGGTAATTTCATTACCTAATTAGAGGCTTTAACACACCTTATAACTTGACTTTGAATTTTTTGGGATGCCATAATTCTCCCCTCCTTAGAGAATTTCGTCCTCGAAATTAGACACCACCCGTGCCTTCTTGAAATAAGTAAGGGTACTTTTCCTTCATCTGATTCTCACTTTCCCATGTGGCTTCCTCCATATCATGATGTCGCCATAATACCTTAACCAGAGGAATCTTCTTAGTCCTAAGAATTTGCTCCTTTCGATCCAATATCTGCATAGGTTCTTCAATGTACCTTACTTTCTCATCCACTTTGATGGCTTCATGATCGAGTATGTGACTAGGATCTGGCTGGTACTTCCTCAACATCGATACATGAAACACATCGTGCAGATTTTCTAATTTAGGAGGTAGCGCTAAGCGATAAGCTACATTCCCTATCCTCTCGAGTATTTCAAAAGGTCCAACAAATCTAGGGCTTAACTTACCCTTCATCCCAAATCGAGATATCCCTTTCATTGGAGATACCTTAAGGAATACATGGTCTCCTACACTAAATTCCAAAGGCCTTCTACGCCTATCTGCGTAGCCTTTCTGCCTACTCTGAGCTATTTTAAGTCTTTCCCTGATATTTTCAACAGCCTCAGTAGTAACTTGTACCAGTTCAAGTCATGTCAATTTCCTCTCACCTACTTCACTCCAACAGACAGGAGTCCTACATCTCCTTTCATATAATGCTTCATAGGGAGCCATGCCTATACTTTTCTGGAAACTATTATTATAGGCAAACTCCACTAGATGCAATCTTTCATCCCAATTTCCTTTGAAATCAATTACACAAGCTCTTAACATATCCTCTAATATCTGGATCACTCTTTCTGTTTGACCATATGTCTGGGGATGAAAAGTAGTACTAAACTGAAGCTTAGTCCCTAATGCAATTTGAAGACTTCGCCAAAAGTTCGAAGTAAACCTCGAATCCCGATCTGAAGTAATAGTCACTGGAACACCATGTAAGCGTACCACTTGACTTACATACATGTCCGCATACTTATCCATTGGGTAGTCCATGCGAATCGCTAAGAAATGAGCCGATTTAGTCAAACGATCCACTATAACCCAAATTGAGTCATGACTGTTTGACGTCCTTGGCAATCCTTGCACAAAGTCCATCGTTATATGTTCCCATTTCCATTCTGGAATGTCTAATGGTCTCAAGAGTCTTGCGGGTTTACGATGTTCCGCTTTCACTTGCTGGCACGTCAAACATTGAGAAACGTACTTAGCCGTATCTGCCTTCATACCATTCCACCAAAATTGCCGACGCAAATTCCTGTACATCTTTGTACTACCTGGGTGGATACTATAATTACTCTTATGTGCCTCCGACAGAATTTCCTTCTTTAATTCCTCATTGTCGGGAACACAAAGTCGTCCTTGACATCTTACTATTCCATCATCGAGATTTGAAATTCCGATCTTTTCCTAAAGATACAAGATCTTTCACTTTTAAAATCTCCGGGTCGATTCTTACTGAGATTTTAATTTTCTAGATAATCTCCGGCTCAATCCTTAATGCGCTAAGCATGCCAGTAAGACAATCCATTTCCAATTTAAATTCTGAGTCTGCTACAGACTTTAACAATTCCCATTCTGCCATCCTTAAACTGGCCATCTCCATAGCCGACTTACGACTAAGAGCATCCGCTACTCTATTTGCTTTCCCTGGATGATATCTTATCTCACAATCATAGTCCTTTAACAACTCCATCCACCTCCTTTGTCTCATGTTTAACTCCTTTTGTGAGAACAGATACTTCAAACTCTTATGATCCGTATAAATCTCAAACTTCTCCCCATACAAATAGTGTCTCCATATCTTCAAGGCAAACACTATAGCTGCTAGTTCTAAATCATGCGTCGGGTAATTCAGCTCATGGGGTTTCAATTGTCTAGATGCATAGGCTACGACCTTGCCATGCTGCATCAAAACACATCCCAATCCTTTGTGAGATGCATCACTATACGCTGTGAAACCATCAGGTCCAGTAGGTATAGTCAGAATTGGAGCTGAAGTCAATTTCCTTTTGAGCTCTTGGAAACTTCTTTCACATTCCCCATTCCATTCAAATTTTACATTCTTTCGGGTTAATTTAGTTAAAGGTCCTGCCAGTCTTGAAAATCCTTCAATGAACCTCCTATAATAACCAGCCAGTCCTAAGAAACTCCGTATTTCAGTAGGTGTCGTCGATCTCGGCCAATTCACTACCATTTCAACTTTTGCCGGGTCTACTGCAATTCCTTTTCCTGACACCACATGTCCTAAAAATATTATCTGGTCCAACCAGAATTCACACTTACTAAACTTGGCATACAACTTATGCTCTCTCAGGGTCTGCAAAACTATCCTCAAATGTTGCTCATGCTCTTTAGGCCCTTTTGAATATACCAGAATATCATCAATAAAAACAATCACAAACTGGTCTAAATAAGGCTGAAATATCCTATTCATCAGATCCATAAATGCAGCCGGTGCGTTAGTCAATCCAAATGGCATAACAAGGAACTCGTAGTGTCCATAACGAGTCCTAAACGCAGTCTTAGGAATGTCCTCCTTCTTAATTCTCAACTGATGGTATCCCGACCTCAAGTCAATCTTAGAAAAGATCGAACTTCCTTGGAGTTGGTCAAATAGGTCATCAATTCTAGGCAAAGGATACTTATTCTTAATGGTCACCTAGTTCAGCTGCCTATAGTCAATGCACAAGCGCATCGATCCATCTTTCTTTTTCACAAATAAGACCGGTGCACCCCAAGGTGAAACACTTGGTCTAATGAATCCTTTGTCAAGCAACTCCTGCAGTTGCACTTTCAACTCCTTCAATTCAACTAAGGCCATCCTATATGGGGCTTTTGATATTGGTCCTGTTCCAGGCATTAATTCAATTTCAAATTCAACTTCCCGCTCTGGCGGTAATCTAGGCAATTCCTTAGGGAATACATCTTGAAATTCGTTAACTACACGAACTTCCTCAGGTTTAGGCTCCTCCCTTGCGTAATCTCTAACTATGGCTAGGTACCCTTCACATCCTTTGTCAAGTAACTTACAGGCTTCTACTGCCGAAATAAGTGCTACAGGAAGATGGGTCTAACCTCCTAAAAATTCACAACTAGACTGATAAGGTAAAACGAATTGAACCACTCTTCTATAACAATCCATTCTAGCCCGATACTTATGAAGCCAGTCCATTCCTATAATAATGTTAAAATCATACATAGCCATTACAACCAAGTCTATTTCCTTATCCTTTCCTCCCATTGATATCTTACAATTTCCACATACCAGCGTAGACAATACCATATCCTTTAAAGGCGTGGAAACACAAAGAGGCGTCTCAAGAGGCATAACTTCTATCTTATTCAAATGTCTATATCTTTCAGACACAAATGAATGCGTTGCACCCGTATCAAACAATGCATATGCCTTTTCACCATTGATAAGGATCGTACCTGAGATAACATTCTTGGAAGCTTCCGCTTCCTCTTGGGTGATCGCATACACCCTTCCTTGTACAGGTGGTCTCTGAGGATTTCCTTGTGGGTTTGACCTAACAGCACTCTGATATCCCTGTCGCACCAAGCCAACACTCACTTGCGACCTCTCTTGTGGGCAACTTCTCCTAAGATGACCCACTTGTCCACAACCAAAACATTTCAGTCGTCCAGTGCAAGGTCCTGGGCCATGTCGCCCATTACACTTTTGACAAATACCAGGCTGATAAAAGCAAGGCCAATGCCCATGAAAAAAGTGAAGAAAAAAAATGAACGAGAACTAGAGGCATGAAAAAGTGGTGTGCCTGGTAAAAGCAAGGCCAATGCCCATAGATGAAAAAAGAGAGTCAAGATAAGGTGACTCTCAATTGCAAGAATTGAATTCTGATAGAGCAATACTCAAAGAACTCAAAAGTTGAGTTTTTACAATCAATGGGGCATTTCATGAAGACAATCCCTGATGATGAAAAAGAAAACTGGTGACAATGCCAAGATGATCACCAACCCTCACCATTCACACAGATTTTGAGCCTACTGATCTTTTCATTTCTCAACCCATGAACCCAGCCTACGTTACGTTCCTTACAAGTCTCTTCAGATTAGGGCACTTGAATTAACATAGGAGTTCATATGTTTATAAGCATCGCTTGAAGAAGTGCGATCAAGATTATTTCTTTCTCAAAGAGTCCCTTTGTTAAGCCGTTGACCGAGCCCACACTACGGTCCCTGTCAAAGACCTCTTAGATTGGTAAGGTCGTACCGCTTGCGAGAATACTTGGACCTTTGTCGATATGATGATAGTGAGACGGAGTGATTCTCATAAAATAGCCTCTAAATAAGAGTGAGTGAAAGTCCTTTCTAACTTAAAGTCTCTCATTTAGCATTTTTAAGAAATCCATGTCATTGTCTTGAACGACAATTATCTCCTGTGGAAATTTGGGTGATGCAAATATGGTAAAATCATTATGCATAAACCTTGATTGAATGAATGGAAGCCCCATTGAACTTTGAAATGTGCATTCTAGAGTAGTTCAGATTGTCTATCTCTTTGATGAATGCATATAAGTTGTTGCTCTAAATCATGTCTGACAGGTAATTCAAGTTCCTTTCAGAATGTTTCATGATATTAGAAGATGAGAAACCTCCACCATGAGGTGAAAGACCTCCACAGGATATCTAAATTCCAAAAGACATATCCCCAAGAATCAGAGATATCACCAGGTAAGTATATCTTTACCATACTCTAAAATACTTGTCATTGTGCAGGTATTCTCTCTCAAGTGCATCGACACTTGACTTGGTCAACCTATCCAGTTATATCGACCTGGCGTGCTTTCATAGCCTAGAGTCATTTTCATCGACTCGGCGTGCTTCCGTAGCCCGATGTTCCTTTCTTGACCTGGCGTGCTTTCATAGCCCAGTGTCCCTTTTAATAGACTCGGCGTGTTTCCGTAGCCCAATGTCGCTTTTAATAGACCCGGCGTGCTTCTATAGCTCGGAGTTCTTGACATGTTATGCTTTTGTAGCCCTGAGTCCTTTTCATTGACCCGGCGTGCTTTTGTAGCCCGGGTGTCCTTCATATTGACTTGGCGTGCTTTCATAGCCCAGAGTCCCTTTTAATAGACCCGGCGTGCTTTTGTAGCCCGGTGTCCTTTATATCGACCTGGCGTGCTTTCGTAGCCCAGAGTCCCCTTTTATTGAATTGGCGTGCTTTCGTAGCCCGGAGTTCCTGACCTGGCATGCTTTCATAGCCCAGAGTCCATTTTATCGAACCGGCGTGCTTTTGTAGCTCGGATTTCTCTTATTGACCCGGCGTGCTTTCGTAGCCCAGAGTCCATTATATTGAACCGGCGTGCTTTCGTAGCCCAAAGTTCCCGACCTCGGCGTGCTTTTATAGCCTGGAGTCCTTTACACCGACACTCAATTGAGTTGTCCCCCAAAGAATTTTCCAGATTCAATCTAATTAAGGTGATCGAAGAAAGGTTCGGGTCCTGGTCAGATAATCTATGCTGCAACGTTAGGCGACCGAAGAAAGGTTCGGGTCTTAGCCAAGCAAAACCTCAGTTTAGGCGACCATAGAAAGGTACGGGTCCTAGACAACCTTATTGCTCTAACAGGCGACCGTAGAAAGGTACAAGTCCTGGAAAAGCAATTTCCCTATTCAGGCGACCGTAGAAAGGTACGGGTCCTGGAAAATCAATTTTCTTTTGTCAAGGCGACCGTAGAAAAGTACGGGTCCTAGACACAACCAAACACTGCCATACTAGGCGACCATAGAAATGTACGGGTCCTAGGAAACCTTTCTGCTGTATTAGGCGACCGTAGAAAGGTACGGGTCCTGAACATGTAACACCAACTATCTTGAATTACTTTACCCTCCTTGAAGGTAAGATATTCTAGGTAGGTTCCTTTACCATTTGCATACAAATTACATTCCAAAATTTCGACATCTCAGTCTGGATCTGGATGTCTCAACTTTTTCCGTTGAACATTTCACTTTGGATGTGAATGTTCTTACCTGTTACGCTTTTCAAAGAACCTTAGTGAGAGTTGGGTACTTGTGGAGTAAATAGGGATTTATCATGTACCTCAAGATGCTTTACCGCACTGATTGGTAAGTGATTGTAGGTACGTTCTTTCCTTTGACATCATGCATTTGCATTAGCATTTCCATGCACCATATGAATTGCTTTTTTTAATAAAAAAAATGGGATACATTTCCCGACAAAAACAAAAAAAATCATTCATTGCATGTGCATGGTCAAAATTTAGGTCTCAATTTGTCTTTGAAGACAACCTTTACGAGCACACCTTCAGAGAGGGGCAGCTGTTGACACCTAAATTTTGGTGACCCTTTTAATTAAAAAAATTAGGGATTAATTTTAACCCTTAAAAAAATATTAGTTAATTAATTACATAGCATATAGTTTTAGGTGCATTTATTTTAATTTGCATTTACATTGGCCCGGTGACAAATAGGTTCAAATTGATGGTTCAGAATGTTAATTTGGTGAATTGGACTAAGCCTACGAAGGGAGTAAATCGGCTCAAGCTGTATCCTCGGAAAAATTTTACGGATTGATTTATGCGAGATTTCAAATTTTAGAAGAATCCTCTTGCAATCCTAAATCGTATCAAAAGCAAATATTGCATTTGGAAAAAGGAATTTTCGTGGATACGGATTTGGAAAAATTAAAACCCTAATCGTGGCCTATGAATAGATTAAATGTGTAGGGTTTGAAAAGAGGGCCAAACATTGAATACACGGCCATATTAAGAGGGTTTCTTTGGAGTTTTAGGTAAAAAAAAAAAAATTCAACACGAAAAGGAGAAGTCTCTATTCGTTTCCTTTGAAAAAAGAAAGCTTTTTGGGGAAGAGGAGAAAGGTCTTTGCTTCGCAAAAGAGTGGACGTACGTGCGGTAGGGCGAGAGGAAAGAGATTAGGTCGAAAAGAAAAAGTGAGGCAGATTGGAGGAGAGAGAAAGAATTAAAGCAGAAGAAGACTTCTTCTTCTCCAGCGGTGCTTGCTGTCGTCCACCTGCGTTTCGCCCTTTGCTCACCGAACGCCGTCGTCTCGCCACACCGGCGCCTGCACCGCTCAGTAGCTGTCCGAAGCTCCGCTACCATGACTGTCCCCCGCACAACATCTCCCACTTTGCTCGCCTCCACTTTGTCGCGCCGCGCCTCGCGTCCATCATTGTCGCTGCAGCACCGAGCCGCCCCTCACCGCAACCGCCACCGCACCCGCACGTCGCACCACTGCGATCTACAACCCAGCCCTGTCACCGACGTCTGTGGGTCTGCTCTCCGTGCCGCCGAGATTCCCGACCCAAAGCTCCGCCGAGTCGCGACATGCTTGCTGCTTGCGACTCCACCGCCAGGTTCCCTTGCCCGCGAGCTCGCACCGCGCCCGCCGTGCTGATCCGCGACGACCTGCTGCCCGAGCGACAAGCCGCTACCCCCGATCCGAGTTTACTCGCTGTCCTCGGTGCGCCATCAGCCACGCCCGAGCGATCCCTTGTTTTGTTGCGGGTCTACCTTCGCTGCACCTCGCCGGAGCTCCGACGACCGTGCCCATCACCCTCACCGGAGCCCTTGGGTGACCTACCACCACGGCCGGCTACCCCTTGGAGACCCACGAACCGTGCTTGGGGAAGGAAAATAGGAAAAAACAAACAAAAAAGAAAAATCAGATTAGGTAGTTTTCTATTTATTTTATTTTACTTGTTCTTTTTATTGTAATTATTCCGTAATGTAGATTGCCCGACATGAAATTGCTTTTGAAATTTGAGATCGACAGTCTGATTTTCGCGCCCAAAATCCGACTCGCAATCACACTCGCTTGAAAAATCACCAATCCGATCTCCCGCCCAAGATTTGATTCGCGATTTATTTAAAAATTGGTCAACCCGATCTCATGCGCGAGATATGGTTCGCCAATTTGTGGATATCGATCTTATCTCATTTGATTTGCTATCATGTTGGCTGAATCAATTTTATTTTGTTAAATAAAAAATCCAAAAAAATTGCATTTATTTAGGATGTTAGTTTTTGTTTAATTTAAGTTGCATGTTTAATTATTTGTCAATTTTAATTTCGAAATTAATAAAAAAAAATACAAAAAAATCATCATGCATATGTCATGTAGTGTTAGGGCATCTTTTTGTACGTCATTGCATATTAGGGTAAAATTGCACTTAGTTTAATTCTAGGTAATATTTTCCTTGATTTATTATAAATTTAGATATTAAATATATTGCATTTTAGATTAGAGATTACTTGGTTAAGATAAGATTCTAGTTTAAATTAGGATTTGGCTTAACCTAATTCCTAATGCAAATTGAATGGAATCTTCATCTAGCTAGATAATCTTTGCATTTTTCTAATTTCGAATTTCATGGAAAATACAAAAATTGCCTTAGAATTAATCAATTTCATTTTTTAGGATAGATTGCATTTTATTTATGTCATATAGTTTAAGTTATATTGCCATGACATATCATTACATGTTAGATTAGTAACATTGCATTGCATATAGATTAGATCCTCATTAAGAAAAGCGAAAACAAAAATTGGGTAATTGCATGTTAATTAGAAACCATATCTAGGGTTGTTGATGT
>NC_052614.1:32133095-32241262 GCF_016545825.1 Eucalyptus grandis | reverse complement strand
AGCTCTCTCAAAGCTTCCAGAGAATCAAGTTCTCTGGGCAAGTTACTGAGGTCAGTGCAGAATTTCAGATCTAAAATTTGCAAATGTTGCAACTGACCAATTGATGGGTCAATCTGAACCAAATGAGAGCAATATTCTAAAATCAGTATCTCCGAAGCCCTGAAATTAGAGAAGTTTGGAGTTTGTATCAAGTCAACACAGCCTCTGAGAATTAAGACTTTCAACTTGCTCGACAACTGCAAGCAATACAAGTAGACAGAATCTGTTAATGTTGCAGTAAGTGTTCAAGTTAAAAGGGAAACGCAAAGTATTTGAGCTACCTTTATATTATTCCAACCCTCCCAACCTTCAGTTACCTTGCTCCACGATAAATCGAAAATGACCAAGTCCACCAAATTCAAATTGACTACATTAAACGCTCTCGGACAACCATGCCAACGGAGCCAAAGTAACTTCAAAAGAAGATTGCTAAAATCGTGCTTGATATCAAAGTGATCCAAAATGAGGAGATGGAGATTTGGCACTCTTTTAAATTCGTCAGCAGTCAAACAGGCCTGCAATCGATCATCCATGACTTTTTGCTCAGTGTTATCCATGTCAAGACACAGAGCTTCGACCTTCGTTTGGCTCTGTTGGTCAAACACCAATGTTAGACAGAAGCCAGTGTAACCCCAATACAGAAGAGAACTGAGGATCATTTATGTTTTGCTCTTTCCAAAGGGGATCAAAACAAGGAGAGTTAAATATTCAATAGACGGACCAAGAAGGAAACGTCAAATCTTACCTCATCTTGTTTAAAAACCTTCCGAGCTTCAGTGGCCCATAGTCTACTGTTGTTCCCATGTTTCGTGCGGTCGTCTTGAACAATTTGCCTGCCAAGCTTCCTCAGCTGATCATGCATCCACATCCTATCACCATCTCCAATCTTTATCATGGACATGAGATAGAGCTTCTCGAGTTCGAGAGAAGGGAACAAGCCAAGTTCCTTCCACATGTAAGATGCTATTTTTTTATCCTCTCCCACAAGAAAACAAGCTATGTCGAGAAAAATATGCCGTTGGGAACTGCTCAATAGTTCATAATGAATCTTCAACTTCTTCTGGACATCATTGTCAGGTAGTTTTTCTAACTTTTCCAGCAGAGCTCCCCATACTTCTTTTTGTTCCTGAAACATAGACAATTGTGAACCTGCGAGCTCAAAAGCTAATGGAAGTCTTCCAGTAGCAGACACAATTCTTTCAGAGAGATCAACATAGTCATGTTCTGGACAATCCTTTGCAAAGGCGTGTCTACAAAAAAGTTTTAGAGCATCACCATGATTCATCTCTGTGACATCATAAGTTTCTGTTACTTCACGCCCACTGAGAACTAATTTATATTTGGTCGTGATAATGATCCTACTCCCTGAACCGAACCAATTGAGACTTCCAACCAATGCTTCAAGCTGAGTCTTCTCATGCACATCATCCAGAAGGATGAGGACTTTCAATGTGCTGAATCTGTCTTTGAGGAAGCTAACTCCTTCCTCAACCGAGTTGAAGTTTGCCAAGTCCCTTTGGATGATGTCAGAAACCAACTGATTTTGTAAAGCTAGAACACCCTTTTTTGCAGAAGTTTCTTGAATATTGCCAAGAAAAGTGCGACGATCAAAGAGGTGGCAGATATCATTGTAGAGAGACTTTGCGAGGGTTGTCTTGCCAATGCCTGGAATGCCGGAGATGACAATCATCCGCACGTCACTAGAGTCAGTATCCAACTTTCTCCTCAGCTTAGTCAAGTGGTCTTCAATCCTGACTAATTTGTCGGACAAATTGAGCTTAGCCTTTCTCAATTTCTTCATAACTTTTGAGACCATCATTATCGCAAATTCTCCTTGCCTAGAAAACCAAAAAAAGTTTCAGAAAGAAGGAAAGAACACGATGCCATGGATACTGCAACTGTGGATAAAGATCTGAAACTGATGAAAGGCGAACGTGACTGAATGGTCGAACGCTTGGTACAATTGCAACGGTGTGTTTCCCAGTCAATTCAGAACGACCATTAGCCAACCCCAAAAAGAAAAACTCAGATTGACCTTGGGCCATGCTCATCACAAGCCTTAGCAGACCCCGTATTCTGGAATAGCAATGGTAACGTTTTCAGACCAAATGGAGGATTGTCCATTGGAAGTGCTGTTTGGGGATGCGGACAAGGAAAGAAAGCAGAATTAGTTACAGATACTAAGACCTTACCCATCCACATCGTTCAGTTGCCGCCCTTTCAAAGATGTCACTTCTTTGAGGGCATCATCCACCCATTTCTGGATCGTATCCTGGTCAACTCCTTTCTTCTCGTGTGCCTTGATGTCAGCGGTGTAGATACCCTCCTCGTCCTTCATTTTCACATCCCATGCCGAGATGTGGAAGAAGACCGGCATGATGATCATTCCATCTTTGAGCCACCCGACCATCTGAGCCAGCTCTCGCAGGCACCATTTACTCGAGGCATAGCCCTTAGACAGGATCGGGATGTCGATCTTTGACAGCTTGATTGCCTCGGGAAGCTGCTTCTTAATGTACTCCCCCTCAAAATGCTCTTCTTCGCCTCGAAGGTGCGAACCCCGGCGCCAATGAGGCCGTTGTAGAGAACATCGGTGAACCCATATCGGTTGTTGCTTCCTTTGAAGTTCAGGAACACGTCGAAGTTGTTTTCTGTCACCGGAGCTGGTGATGCTGAGCTCGAACCGCTGTGAGGACCTTCTTTCGACATTTGCAGCTGGAAAGATGTTGGAGATGCAGTTGAAGATTGTGCTTGATCCTGATTGTAGATTGATTGATTTAATGAATAGGAAGTTTTAGTAAATAGGAAATTTATTATTCTTTGTATATTGTTTCCTTTTATTCTCTTCCATCTTTGCACTATAAATGTACTAATGTGCTTGTATACAAATTAATGCAATACACATATAATTTCCTCCTCTTTTTCTTGTATTTCCTATCATGGTATCAGAGCAGTCCTTCCTGGCCTAGCTTCCGCATCTTTCGAGTTGCCTTCGGTTCCTTTCTCTGAGCGTTGTTGCACCCTGCAAAACAATCAGCAAACCGAATAGGAATTCTTCTTTTTTTCTTGATATCATGACAAAGGACAAGAATGCTGAGAGCTCTTTCGTAGAAGGAACACCTACCCCAGATCCAGTGATCGCAACTGGCGAAGATCAATCTTCTGAAGAAACTCTCTCTACAGGGTTGAATCCTGCGATGGGCCCAACCTCTGGCTCAGTCCAGTGGCCACCAATTTTCCCTCTTTCAGTGGGCTACTGGGCCAGGACAGATGTGGACCCAATACCCATATGGACCTACGTCGTCTGTAGTAAGCCTAACTGAAGTATCGGGTCAGACGATCCCGGGTTAGGGACACGGAGCTGTCCCGGGTCATGGGATAAATCCCTACCGGGATTTCGACCCGAATAGACGCCGTCGGGTCAAGAAGCCAGATCCATCCCGGGTCAAGGAACGAATCCCTACCCGAGACTTCAACCCGGATTCATGCCGGGATTTCGACCCGAACAGACATTGTCGGGTCAGGAAGCCGGATCCATCCTGGGTCAAGGGATGAATCCCTACCCGGGACTTCAACCCGGATTCATGCCGATGGTCCTTCCATTTGGTGGCGGCGGCCGGCTGGAGCCTGACGATCCCCTCTACACTTCGCCGACGAATGGCCCTGAGTTACGCCTCATCAGCAACCAGCTTACCGGACTGGAAAATTATTCCTTGTGAGCTCGAGACCTCCGGCGGGCTCTGGTGACCAAAGACAAGGACGGCTTCCTTGACGGAACCGTCCCCTTTCCGACCGACGAACGCCTCCAGCGCCTCTGGCGGAAGTGCAACCAGTTGGTTCGCACTTGGATTGGCAACACGCTCGCCCCCGATGTCGCGGATGAATTACCACCTACCGAAGACTCCAAACAGATCTAGGATAGCGTCAGAGAGATGTATGGCCGGCTTGATCGAGCGCGGCTCTTCAGCATCACGCAAAGCTTGACGGAATTGAAGCAAGGGAACCTCTTGGTTACCGCTTGCTTCAACCGTCTCTCCTCTCTGTGGAATGAACTGGAATCAGCCGAGGATCGTCTTCAGGGACCTGAAACAACCCTAAGACAGTACAGAGACATGCGGGAAAGGGAGAAAAGCACGCGGTTCTTACTTATACTCAACGATTCTTACTCAGCTTTTAGGTCTCAGATTCTCGCCATGGGACCATCGCCGCCGCTCGGACGCATTTATCAGTTTGCCGTCCAAGAAGAGAGTCAGCGCCTCGCCGTGGCCGAGCACGCCCGAGTGGGAGAAGGGATGAGCCTTGCTATTTTTCCGTCCGGCGTGGGCTCACGAGACGCGATGGCCAGAGGCAGTGGAACGACTACCCGTTCGGGATACCCAAAAATGGGTAATGCAGCTGCGGCGAGAAGGAAAAGCGACGGAAACCCTACCTTTTTTCGATCGGACGATCTGGATTCGCAAGGGAGATCCAACGGTATGGATTCGCACGGGAGATCCAACGGCTCTGATTCAGGGGGGCTACTAGACGGTCCAGATCGGCGCGAGAGGATGGACGGGTATAGATCACCGCGAGAGAGGATGGACGGCTATAGATCATCCGAGAACTTCAATAGATCGGACGGCTATCATGGCGCCACGTCAGCTCAAGTTTATAAGGGATCCTATGATCCGCGTGGCGCCACGTCATCAGGAAAGGTCAGTGGGCAATATAATAAATTTAAAAATAAATATTGTGAATATTGCAAACGTCCACACCATACTATTGAAACATGCTGGAAATTGCATGGAAAGCCTACTGATAAAAATAGGAAAGAAAAGGAATCGTCAGCTTATCAGGTCTTGACACAAAGGATGGATGGAGCACATCAAACAATTACTCAAGATCAGTATCAAAATATCCTGCAAATTATGAATCAATTGAAGATGGGTGACAAAAGTGCAGGATTCTCAGGTACTTTTCTTCATGAGGGAAATTCTTTTTCTATGAATGCATGGATAATTGATACAGGGGCTAGTGACCATATAATTTGTACCGAGCATCTTTTTTTCCACAATCGATAGAAAATCAGAATTCCCGATATCAGTACGTCTTCCAAATGGAAACGTGACTCAAGTTACCAAGATTGGCACTGTTCACCTTGGTCCTCACTTTGTCCTCAGAAATGTCTTATACATTCATGATTTTGAGTTCAATCTACTCTTTGTCTCAAAAGTTTGCATAGATAGTTCCTGTCATGCAATATTCAGCTCCGAGAATTGTTTCTTTTAGGACCGTTCGACTGGCAAACTAATGGGCTTGGGTAGTATTACAGAAGGACTGTACTACTGGATTGATTCGCCAAGAGATATAGAATTACTAAATAAAGACATCTCTTGTAATGCTATTAATCGAAATAAAAATCTTCTTTTCCATCGAAGATTGGGCATAGTGCATGTTTTCCTCGTCCTAAATGTTCAATTTGTCCCTTGGCCAAACAATCTCGAGCATTTCCAAAAAGTACGTCTCGAGCAGATAGGAAATTTGCTTTACTTCATATGGACATCTAGGACCTTATCACACTTCTCATCGTGATGGCTCCCGTTTCTTTCTCACGATTGTGGATGATTATACAAGGGCCACTTGGGTATATCTTATGCACTCAAAAAGCCAAACATTTACTCATCTTTCGAATTTTGTTTCCTTGGTCAAAACTCAATTCAAAGAATCTGTGCAACGAATTCGTACAGATAATGGGAGTGAATTTTTCACTTATGATTGTACAAAAATCCTATCTTCTCAAGGGATACTTCACGAGAGTTCTTGTACCTACACACTGAGAGTGCTAGTATGAACAAAATAAAGGAGTTAGGGAAGAGAATAAGAACACATAAATTATAGTGGTTCGGCTTAATCCAAGCCTACGTCCACTCTCCCACGATAACAGCCTTCTTGGCTGGATTCCACTATGCAATCAACAAGAGATTACAACTCCGAGTGCAAACACTTAGTAGATCACACTATCTCACTAAGTCACTCTCTTGGTATTTCTCTCAAGATTACAAACGTTTAAGCTCTCAAGAGACAAGTATATGATCTAAAGTCGCTCAGACTTTGGAATTATAAATTCTACGCTCCGTCTCTTACTTGCTCATCGGTCCATGATCTCCTTAAATACTCCTCCACTTCCAAACTACCCGTTGGACAGTATCCCGGAGAATCGTCTTCCAATATACCCATTGGACAGCTCTGTATCTAGAAGATTTGGTAGCCGTTGAGTGACAAAGGTAAAATCCCAAATTGATTCCGATCGCCCATACAAACGAAATCTTGGTTTCCATAAGTAAAGCTTCTTCGTATAGAAAGTTCTTGTCTTCAACATCCAATTGTCAATCACATAGATTGAATCAATCAAATCAATCTTGATGTGGAATCCAAACCAAATCACTAGCCGTTGTATGATTGGGCTTGAGTTACGATTCATTGAATCTGGATGTAAAGTCTAAGTCTGTAGAATTTACGATATGAGTCTTGAGACTTTACAATCTGGGTCGTAGACTTTACAATCTGAGTCTTGAGTCTGGCAGTCTTCAGACTTTGAGTCTTGAGTCTGGCAGTCTTCAGACTTTGAGTCTTGCGTCTGGCAGTCTTCAGACTTTGATAATATCCTTTACATGTTCTATTATCTGCATGGTCTATTACTCAACCATCAAACATGTTAGTAGCCTTGATTTATTTTGTCATCTTCAAAACATCATAAGGGATTTCCCTAACAATCTCCCCCTTTTTGATGATGACAAAACAATCTCTGAATATGCAGATTTGTAAACACGCTTTTATTAATTTAAATCAAAGGATATCAGAAGATAACAAATATATTGAGCATAATAATATTTAGAAAATAATCGCAGCTCAATATTATGCAATAATATCAAACCAATCAGCACATATGCATATTCATAACTTCTCCCCCTTTTTGTCATAATCAAAAAGTGATAATAATGGATTCACGTAGAGAATGATAACAAATATCTTGCATGAATCACAATTTCCACAAATCAGCTTTTATCGAATATTAAAGATATGCAATATAGCTTACTTCGATCATATCAGCAAATATCCAATAAAAATCACGGATGCATCATGAAATTCACGTACACTTTCCTTCCATCCATAATAAGATCATAATCAATCCAAAAAGATTTTTCCATAATTGATCAATGCTCCCCTCAATTTGTTGCCTTTTTGAGATGATCACGATTCTTTTCCTTTTCTTTTGGATTCGATTTCTCCCTTGATTTCCTCATCGGATTCTCGAGTCCGGTTCGAATCGACTCGATTCTCGAGTCTCCGTCCGAGTTAGACTCGATTCTGAATGTGCCATCAAGCATAGATTTCTTTGTTCATCGTCTTCTTTTATTATTCTTTTCTGGCCATTATGCTTGTATTTTCTTCCATCGAATTTCCTTCCTTTTCTACTTAGCTTTTTGAATTTCTTGACCATAAAGGCAAGTTCTTCATTGTCCATGTCATTTTCTGAGTCTGTTTCATCAAAAACAGCATTAGATATTAAAGCAATGGACTTTTTACCTTCAGGATCTTCATCGTTGAGTTGCTCCACTTCATAGGATTGAAGAGTGCCGATTAATTCATCAACGGTGAGTGGCATAATCCTTTGAGTCTCCCGGATTGAGGTCTTGACATGGTTCCAATCTTTTGAGAGACCTCGCAAGAGTTTGTTGACCTTCATTGGAGAAGAAAATTGCTGACCTTGATATGCTAAACCATTTACAATTTCTGTAAAACGGCTGAACATATCTCCAATTGACTCTCCTTGCTTCATCTTGAAGGATTCATATTTGCCGAGCAAGAAGTTTACTTTTGTCTCTTTTACACGATCGGTCCCTTCATATGTAACATGAAGTTTATCCCAAACTTCTTTGCTGTTTCACATGAAGAGATTATGTTATATTCAACAGGAGACAATGCGCAATATAAAGAATAAATAGCTTTTGCATCAAGCGCTTCTCTTTTGGACATCTCCATCCGAGACATAGGAGCGGGAGTTTCGCTTTCTTTGTCTTTGCTATTCTTATTTGATGTAGACGCAATAGTGAGATTGATTCCTCTTTCCACAACATCCCTTTGCAAGAGATCTCTGGATCTTATGAATGCTTTCATTCTGTTCTTCCACACGTCGTATTCCTTTCCATCAAAATATGGTGGCCTTGTGTTGCTTTGCCCTTCCATAAGTCCTGGTGCTAGCATACTAGCCATGGATCTTTAGCTCAAAAGTAAAAACACTTTTATAAACCGAGCACTTGGCTCTGATACCAATTGAGAGTGCTAGTATAAACAAAATAAAGGAGTTAGGGAAGAGAATAAGAACACAGAAATTATAGTGGTTCGGCTTAATCCAAGCCTACGTCCACTCTCCCACGATAACAGCCTTCTTGGCTGGATTCCACTATGCAATCAACAAGAGATTACAACTCCGAGTGCAAACACTTAGTAGATCACACTATCTCACTAAGTCACTCTCTTGGTATTTCTCTCAAGATTACAAACGTTTAAGCTCTCAAGAGACAAGTATATGATCTAAAGTCGCCGACTTTGGAATTATAAATTCTACGCTCCGTCTCTTACTTGCTCATCGGTCCATGATCTCCTTAAATACTCCTCCACTTCCAAACTACCCGTTGGACAGTATCCCGGAGAATCGTCTTCCAATATACCCATTGGACAGCTCTGTATCTAGAAGATTTGGTAGCCGTTGAGTGACAAAGGTAAAATCCCAAATTGATTCCGATCGCCCATACAAACGAAATCTTGGTTTCCATAAGTAAAGCTTCTTCGTATAGAAAGTTCTTGTCTTCAACATCCAATTGTCAATCACATAGATTGAATCAATCAAATCAATCTTGATGTGGAATCCAAACCAAATCACTAGCCGTTGTATGATTGGGCTTGAGTTACGATTCATTGAATCTGGATGTAAAGTCTAAGTCTGTAGAATTTACGATATGAGTCTTGAGACTTTACAATCTGGGTTTGTAGACTTTACAATCTGAGTCTTGAGTCTGGCAGTCTTCAGACTTTGAGTCTTGAGTCTGGCAGTCTTCAGACTTTGAGTCTTGCGTCTGGCAGTCTTCAGACTTTGATAATATCCTTTACATGTTCTATTATCTGCATGGTCTATTACTCAACCATCAAACATGTTAGTAGCCTTTGATTTATTTTGTCATCTTCAAAACATCATAAGGGATTTCCCTAACACACACCACAACAAAATGGGGTTGTAGAACCTAAGCACAGGCATCTCTTAGAAGTAGCACGTGCGTTAAAATATCAAGCCTCTATTCCCGAAGGTTTTTGGGGAGATTGTGTGGTCACCGCAGCCTATTTGATTAATCGCATGCCAACTCGTATTCGGGATGGGAAAACTCCATTTGAACTACTTTATAATGCATAGCCTCGCAATGATCATCTTCGAGTATTTGGTTGTCTGTGTTATGCAACAAATGTCGGCCCTTTGGATAAAATGGGTCCTCGTGCCACACAATGCATATTCATGGGATATCCATCTCTTCAAAAAGGCTATCGAGTTATGGAGATTTCTACTGGACATTTCTTTATCAGCAGGATGTCATCTTTCATGAGGATATTTTTCCATTTAAAGATATGATACATTCGTCCTCCGCATCATCATCCCCAAATCATAGGCCTTTTTTGTCTCGAAGAAGATTTATCTATGGCTTCTCAATATCTCGTTAATTGCTCCGGAACCATCCACTGTTCCAAGGAAGGCCACCTCTTTCGAAGACAACTTATCTTCGTAACAACTGAGAATCCTCCTTGCCTCAGCTCCATCGAGACTATTTTTGAACCTTTCTCAAAGACTCCGAACCAAAAGAGTCGCCGAACAGCCTCGACGCTCCGGGACGACAAACTCGTCCACCTACATGGACTAAGGATTACATTTGTTCTACATCACGATCTCCGTGTACGAGGTATCCTGTCTCTTCATATGTGTCTTTTAATAGACTATCACCGGAACATATGTGTTGTGTCAGCCGTCTCTCGGAAGAAAACGAACCTTCTTCTTTCCATGAAGCATATCGTGATCTAAGATGGCAACATGCCATGGAATTAGAACTTACTGCCTTGATGGAGAACCATACTTGGGACATTGTTCCACTTCCCTCACATCGAAAACCCATCGGATGTAAATGGGTTTATAAAATCAAGTATCGGGCAGATGGTTCAGTTGAAAGATATAAAGCTCGACTAGTGGCTAAAGGATTCACTCAGAAAGAAGGGTTCAATTATCATGAAACCTTCTCCCCTGTTGCCAAAGAAGTCACCGTTCGTTCCTTCTTATCCATTGCAGCCATAAGAAATTGGTCTTTACATCAGGTGGATGTCAATAATGCCTTCCTTCACGGCGATCTCGATGAAGAAATCTATATGGAACTTCCACAGGGATTACGCAGATAGGGGGAGTCTCGGGTATGCCGTCTACGCAAATCCCTGTACGGATTGAAACAAGCATCTAGACAGTAGTGATATTGCTAGTATAAACACCTAGAGGGGGGGTGAATATGCGCACAAACTATTTCTCTCAAATACGTATGCAACAGATTGAAATATGATCGATGTAGAGAGAGTAAGGAAGAGAAAATCAAACACAGGATTTATAGTGGTTCGGCTTATTCCAAGCCTACGTCCACTCTTCCACACCGACAGCCCACCGGCTGGATTTCACTATGATCAAAAGAGTAGTTACAGCACAGCCTTTGCCTTGATTCCACAAAGTGTAGATGTTCTATCACACCTCCTCAAGGTCTCTCACAAATATAGACTCTCTTTTGTATACAAGTATTCGCTCAAGAGATTTATCTAAACAAATAGGAGCTTCAGACTTCGGAATTTTTCTATCGCACACTTCTTAAAACAACTAAGAACGTCTTCCTTATATACTCCTTTATGCCATCATACCCGTTGGCACTTTCCAAAGGAATTCCTCCAATCTACCCGTTGGACGTAATCAATTAGGAAGATCGTTCGAGCTATTAAAGGAACGTGTTGATAGCCCATCAATCCTCGTTCGCCCATACAATCGGGATCTTGGTTTCCATAAGCGAAACATTCCAATAATATTTAGACACTCATCGAATCTTCGTCATTGAATCAATCTTGATCAATCAAAGGATTCTGATACGTCTTCTCCAGCCACGAGATCTTCTCCAGATGATAAGGTTTAAATCTGAACAAAACATCCAGTTCGGGATAACCTTTCTTCAACGGATCGTAGATCAAGCCAATGAGGATAGACTTTGAGTCTTAAGTCTGGCAGTCCGGAAGTCTTCAGACTTTAACTAGCAGAGTCTGCAGACCTTCAGGCTAGACTGACGGAAACATTTTGTCAACTTCAAAACTCTTCACGAGGATTTCTCCAACAAGTAGTACGCCAAATTCACTGCTGCATTAACTAATGCGGGATTTCAACACTCTAAGCATGATTATGCCCTCGTTTACATGGAGTGAAGGTAATTCATCAATCTATCTCGCTGATATATGTTGATGATATACTTGTTATGGGAAACAATGACTCACATGTTGCAAGATTTAAAAAATATTTGCACTTTACTTTCCATATCAAGGATTTGGGACCACCCAAATATTTTCTTGGAATTGAAATTGCTTGATCCGACAAAGGTATCAATCTTAGTCAGAGGAAGTTCATTCTTGAAATTGTTTCTGAAGCTGGGTTATCTAGATGCAAACCAACTGTCATACTAGCTGAGCAGAATGCCAAATTGACTACTCATGAATATGATTTGAGTTCTTCTTCATCTATTGAGGACCCATTACTCAAAGACCCGTCAGCATATCAACAACTTGTTGGTAAATTAATATATCTTACTATGACAAGACCTGATATATGCTATGCAGTGCAGATACTCAGTCAATTCATGCATAGTCCAAAACAATCTCATATGGATGCAGCTTTAAAAATTGTGAAGTATTTGAAGGGATGTCCAGGACTTGGGATTTTCTTATCCCGTGACTGTAACATGAAGATGACGGCTTTCTGTGATACGGATTATGCTACTTGTCCAATGACCAGAAGATCAATTACTGGTTTCAGCATCAAGTTGGGAAAGTCATTAATCTCTTGGAAGACAAAGAAGCAATCAACTGTCTCCTTATCATCGGCTGAATCAGAATATCGAGCCATGGCAAAGACCACTTGCGAAGTGATCTGGATTCGAGGATTACTTTCAGATCTCGGGTTATAGGTTAGTGGATCAACTGAATTATTTTGTGACAATGATGCTGCACTCAAATTGGCAGCAAATCCAGTTTTTCATGAAAGGACGAAAGGACGAAACACATTGAAGTTGATTGCCACTTCACACGAGATAAGATCAGAGAAGGAATCCTTGTAGCAAAAGGTATTGGAACAATGGATCAACCTGCAGACATCTTCACCAAGCCATTATGTCAGAGACAACATAGTTATCTACTAAGCAAGCTGGGTGTCCTCGACATATATAGGCCATCAGCTTGAGGGGGAGTGTTGGAGATGTAGTTGAAGATTGTGCTTGATCCTGATTGTAGATTGATTGATTTAATGAATAGGAAGTTTTAGTAAATAGGAAATTTATTATTCTTTGTATATTGTTTCCTTTTATTCTCTTCCATCTTTGCACTATAAATTGCACTATAAATGTACTAATGTGCTTGTATACAAATTAATGCAATACACATATAATTTCCTCCTCTTTTTCTTGTATTTCCTGTCAAAAGAAGACTCACCAATGCTCGGAAAATTTCCTCGGACAGACTCTTGACAGTGCGACACTGCGACCCGGACTATGGTAGAAGTAGGTCCTCCGTCCGGGCGTGGAACTTCTCCGGTTAAAATGGTTCCATGGACTGGACCAGTTCCACCAAGGCTTCCAAGGACCAGCGGATGTAAACAGAGTAACAAATTAACAATGACCGTTGGGTGAGTGAACTTATTCGTCATTTCCAATTTTATTTCACGAAAATGAACCATTTTAAAATTATATCGCTTATAAAAATAAATAAACGGTGAGTAGGTGAATTTAGGTGGGAATTTCTAATAAATAAATAAATCAACTGCGATTTTAGTCCAAATTGAAAACGAATATTTCAAGTCTGACCTTCAATTATGATAATTCTTAACTAGTTTATTTTTGTCGAAAGTAAAGGTAGATTCTTCTCCGAGTATGTGGCTCAATGATACATTGGATGGAGGTCGAGGTCCAAGGATAGGCAATGACCCACCGCATGCTTACTCCTTCTAGGTGGTCTCCGGGGGCAACCTAGATGCTATGTCTCAATTCCTGCCATGTGGTCTTATACACTGTTGCCTAACTTTATTGACAGGGTTATCAATTTCTCTTGACAAACCTGGATGGTGGATAAGGTTGCCCCGTAGAACAAGGCATCATAGACAAAGCCACATCTTTGCGTGCATGGATACATCTGGATTTTGCTGAAATTCACAGTGGAGAGAGCCCGCATGGAATATCTACATTATGCTAATTTCAGCCTATATTATTACGGAGGCCACCTTCTCTACCAAAGAGGACTATGGCAAAGAAGAACGAGAAGCACAGTGACGCATAGAGGACTCTGCATGGCCTGCTGCCTCCTGAAACCAGCAATCTTTCCTCTGGCATGACTAGTTACAGGGAGCCTTCAGAGATTGCAGACCAAGCCGAGCGACATGCTGAGTTTGCAAGCTGAGCAAGTTAATTCTCTTACTCAAATGGTTTTCCTTCAAAGAGCAGTCGCTTGCTTGCGTAAGTGTTCTCTTTGTTTCACGCTTTCAGCAATGATAAATAACTAGGAATGAAACTCCAAACCAGTTTTCCGCTAAATGGAAAAGTTCCATATATGAAGATTAAAAAAAAGAGAGTTATTAGTTCAAAAAAAATAAAAAATAAAAGAGAGTTAAAAGTGCCAGCCTAGTTAAAGGCCAATCGACCTTTAATATCCGCACACAATTCATTCCACTCTACATTTATTTTATGAATCGTTTCCTGAGCTTGATTTCTCTTCTTTTCCATGCTTGGATTCTCGCTTTTCATACTATGGACCTGCTCGTACTTATTTTTGAGTTCCTTAAATTTCTCTGATTTCTTTATCCTCAAAGATAATAGTTCTGACTTTGCATTTTCAACTGTCAGCTTGCGTGCCTCAATCTCCGCTTGAAGTTTGGCAATAACTTGCTCATTGTCAGCCACACTGTCAGCTTTTTCTTTAAATTGTCTCTCAAGCAAAAGAACTTCTTCCTTGTCAGACGCCAAAAAATCCTTTTCCTTATTAAACTCTCTTTCAAATCTCTCACATTCGGTAAGGATCTTTTGTTGGGAAGAGAGGGAGTCACCCACAGACGGAATGAACTTCTGCAATTTGAGATAGACATGTTGATGTCCGATTGTATAGACCTCTGGCGTGTTCTGTTTGACCAAGATGTTCAATAATTCTTGCAAACGCCCCGGTAGCTTGGGATTAAACATAATTGCCAGGAGCCCCTGACTCATTATGTCTTCCACCTCTTTATGGTATGCTTGAAGATCAAATTGACTTGCTCGTGACATCTCTGTCCCAGTATTTTGCTTTCCAGAGTCATCACTCAACAGAGACTCTACCTTTGAGAAAAGAGATTCCTCTCCGTCACCACATAAATCTGCCTCAACAACAATGGGTGCTTTACCTTTGCCCGTTGCTGATGATGACTTTGGTCGGGCAGCAGGAGGAGGCACGGCAGAACCAATTGTTGCCAAATAAATTATAGTTGATGCCCTGTCAAATAGCATGTCATCTTGCTCTGCTGATGGAGAGATGCCAGTAGTTTCAGTCCCTATCAGATCCACTGACAAACTGGAATCCTTATCAGGCTCCACATCACTAAAGTTTGATTTATATGAAAAAGAGTGTGTTGGTTTGGTTCTGACAATCAACTGACTGCTGAATTTGGAAGCAACAGTCTGAAAGACATAAATATGGAATTAATCATTGGCAGAGTCAATTGAATAGGAAAGGAAGACGTCAATAGTATTACCTTCCCTCTACCCATTGTGGTTGATGAACCTCCAACAGAGGGAGAACTTTGCAAGTTAGAAGAAGCGCCCATAGTTTTAGTGATTGACTCGTTAGACTTGGAAGATTTTGCTTGTGCTTTAGGCGGAAGAGTGGGCTTGTCAGAAGTCTCCAAGGCAATGCTTTTACCAGATTTATTCTTCTCCCCTTCAGGAATGTTATATTCATCTTTATCTTCGTCTTTGACAGGGAAACTGTTGCCATCATCCTTTGCTGATGTAGTCATATCGGTCAGAAAAACAGCTGTTGGACAAAAGGGGTTCATCAGTCCTCTAATGAGAAAGGAGACGAGTGTCAAATAGCGACTCACCTCGCCTCTTTGGATGGATAGAAAAAGCCATTTTCAAGCAGAAAGTAATCGAGGATAAAAGGGGCTGATAATGTTTCAGTGCCTGTAGACTTTATTCTTAAGGATTGTATATGCTTACTATAGCAAGAGGAGCAATAACTAATGCGTGAGATTTAATACATGGCCCAAAAAATTTAGTCAAAAGTCTAATCAGTTCCAACAATACAGCATAGTTTCTTAACTGCCTATCCTTATGGTCTGGCTGCTTTCCAGCCATGACCTCTTTCAGTGTTCTGCCTTTTGAGGTTGAACTCATACTTAATCTTATAGAACAACTCAGATTTGACAATCTCAATGCAGAGCATACCTTTGTCCTTGCATTTGACACCCTGAATGGAAGAACATTCAGTATTAGCCGGTATGCTAAATTCCACCTGTGACAAAACTAGTGTTAAGCATGTATATTCAGTGCATCAAAAAAGATTTCTATTATGTGTCAAACGGTTGTTAAGCATGTATCCCTGCTTAGACTGAACGTGAAAAGAGATCAAACGAATTTTGAGATTTCATACACAGTATTGATCAGACTATGTCCTTGGAAGAGTAGCTCGTCAAACAAGTCTGAATCACAAGAGAATGGTTTGGAGAATGGAATACCTCCTATGAGCCACTCATCCGATTTGTTTTTTAACTCGAACATATCGGAATCACCACATTAGAAATTTAAGATACTGGCACAACAGTCATCTCTTTTCCACACCACATCAAAGATCTAAGATACTAATACAACGTTCAATGCTCTCAAACGTAACAACACCTCCGGAAGGCATGATTAAACTAATTGGCACAAATAGAAGTTCTTTCGTTGTATATCGCAGAAAAATAGTACAAAAAGTAAGAAAGATCCCTTTTAAAGAAGAAAAGGAAGTGGAGTGGAGTCCTTACATATTTGGACCCATCTACCCATATGAAAGAAATATGAAATCTTGATGACTCAAATTTCATTTGAAAGATAATTCTGCATGTGTTAATCGGAGCAAATATCCTGTACATCCTAATTCATCATGTTATGCATTTTTGTTACTATTAAGCAATTCATTCATGCGTGTAAAAATTCCAAACTTGACACGTGCTAATCAAGTACCTTCCTCCATTTATGCGGTCCAGTATGAAAATCAGTGATGTTGGTTACCTCGGATGAGCTTTCCACCTCAAACATTGAACTTTTTGGCTTCTCGAAGGAATTCAGGTGTTCCACACTTCTAATATCAGGAATCTTCGGACAGCCCTTGATTTTGATATCTTTCAGCCTCTTCAGTTTTGATAGATAGGGTAGTCTCTCAAGACTTTGACAGTATGAAACATTCAATGATGCTAAAGATATCAAGTTCTCCAGCTTATCCAGCTGCTGCACGTTGCAGTGAGATATTCTGAAAACTTGCAAGGATTCGAACTTCTCAAGGCCTGGAATTTCTGTTATTGCACAGTCGAAAAGCTCATTCTGACAGGAGCTCCAAATACGAAAGATCTGACAATCCTGTCCATGATTTGTACTGGCGAAGTGATAGATTGAATAAACCTGAAGGAAGCCGGGGTAGAAATTGCAAGTGCATGCAGCAAAGGGAGAGCTTTGTGAGCTTAAGAAGGTGATCCAACCCAACAGGTAGTAGTTGGATCTTTAACAGAGATAGCTGCAATATCTTTAGCTCTGACAAACTCCCAAGCTCCAAACAAGTGTGTCCTTCGGCCTCAATTTGACCTTGGTCGGGTAACACCAATTCCTGAGATCCATCAGCCAAGTATAACTCTCCCAACTTAACCAGGTTACCTATGTCTGGGATTGTATCCATCAATTTAGAACTGATAGATAGGCTTATCAAAGTGGAAGGAGGTTTTGGCACCTTATGGAGCTTGTCACAATGAAGCAGATCAAGCGTTTGGAGATTGGGAAGTGTAGAAATGCAATCTGGTAGACCACAAATCCGAGAGTATCCAAGCCTCAAGACCCTTAATGCGGAAAACATCTTAATATCTCCAGGAATTTCCCCATCCAAACTCCGACATCTTGAAGCATGCAGCTCTTCAAGCCTCTTCAACATCCATATAGCCCTAGGCAGCTTTCTTACAAAGGTAAAATCTATTTTGAGCACTCTTAAAAGATATAACTTAGTGATGTTATCAGGTAATTCGACAATTGCTGTACTCGATAAATCAAGTTCAATCAATGAAGCCAAAGTCCCTAAGGACGTTGGTAACTTCAATATTGACCTACAATGATTTATTGACAAGTGTTGTAACACTTCTAACTCTCTAGACAGGGGAAGTTCAGATATTTTGGTACCATTAAGTGTGAAGACTCTTAGAGATTTCACATGACTAATTGAATCGGGCAGCTGGTTCAATGAAAGACAATTGCAGGCGCTAAATATTCTAAGATTTTGCAAATGACTGATGGAGGCAGGAATTTTTTGAATAGCAGTTCCATCTATAAGAATCTCTTCCAAGGATATGAGGCAACCCAACTCTTCAGGCAACTTATTGAGTTCAGAGCAAATCCTCAAGTTCAGCAAAACCAAACTCTCCAGACTTTTTACCGATGAACCAACTTCAACCAATCGAATGCAACCTTCAAGAATCAATCTCTCTAAACATTTGTAATAAGACAAGTCTGGAGTTATGATCAAGTCAACACAACCAGTGAGGTTCAAGACTTTCAATCTATCGGCTTTCTGTCAGAAAGTAGAATAACATAAGAGTCAACTTTTCTGCTACAATTTGACAAATGAAATTAAAAATAATAAACTTCCCTACCTCGATTTCTCTCCAACCATTCCATTTTTCATTGACCTTGCTCCAGGAAAGATCTAGAATAACCAATTTCTTCAAGTCCAAATTTCCAGCACAAAGATTACAAGGACAACCTTGGTGGAGCCATCTCAAACTTGGACAGACGCCGCTCAAACTTTCCTTCAAGGTTTGCCTGATCTAATCTAAGGAATCTTATGTTCGACATACTTGCAAAATGTGCTGGTTTAAAGCTGCACTGTGACCTACTATCAAATTTGAGAAGAACACCTTGAATGATGTCCGTTCCCTACATGTGGAATATAGGATTACCAAGGGACTTTGCATTTTCCCACAAAAATATGTGAAGATAATAAATGGTTAGAGACTTCAAACTAAAGAAATCATTTTATTAAAAGTCCATTTATTTTACAAAAAGTAAATGATTTGGAAAACATTTCATTGAAAACGATCGCTTGTATCTCTTATAAAGACAAATTAACAAAAAATATTTTCATCCTCCATGAAAATATACATACATAAATTGTTATCAATAATGAAAGAATTATCGATGACTAATTATTTCAAGAAATATAAGCGATCATTTTTAAGAAAATATTTTCCAAATCATTCATTTTCCAAGAAACAAACACACCCTAAGTGTCTTTCCTCTATGAAAAAAGGATCACTGAATTGTAAGGCACACAATCGTAAGGTAAAAACAGTAATGAACTTGTATCTTACTTTTTCATTTGTCAGCACATCCAAGGCTTCATCTTGTAACCACAATCTGCTGCGGTTTCTAGGTTCACGATGTTCCCCTTGGACGATATCCCTAGCTAGGTCTCGAAGTTGATCATGCATCCACAGCTTATTGTTCTCAATCTTAATAATGGAGGAGAGAATGAGCACTTGTAATTCCAATTCACTAGCAGAATCACAATCAGACCACAGGTAGCATGCAACGCTTTTGTCCTCTCCAATGAAGAAACAAGCAATGTCCAGAAATATCTGTCTTTGCTTGTCAGGTAATGCTTTGATGATTACCATAAACTTCTGTTCAACTTGTAGCTTAGGTACTTTTTCCAACTCGTCTAAGGTTTGCATCCATACATCCTTGCCTTTAGAAAATAGATATGACCCGACAACCTCAATAGTCAACGGAAGCCAGTCAATAGTTGATACTATTTTTTCGGATAGAGTAAAAAACTCAAGCCAATCATTAGTAGATACTATTTTTTCAGACAAAGTAACAAACTCATCTGGAGTAGGTTTCTCCCTGAAGGCATGGATGTGGAAAAGCATAAGGGCTTCAAGTCGTTGCATTCCCCCAACCTTATATTTTAGGATCACTTCAAGCTTATCTAAAGCTTGTTCGGCTCTGGTGGTAATTATGATCCTGCTTCCAGAGCCTAACCAATCAAGACTTCCTAAAATTGGAGTAAGTTTAAAGCCTGGTTCGATATCATCGAACACAATGAGAACTTTCTTGTGGAAGAATCTGCTTCTGATGGACTTAATCATGTCATCAACAGAAGGAATTTTTCTATGCATTGCACCTAGAAGGTCAGAAATCAGCTGACCTTGCAAATCAACTAAGCCTCCTGTTTTTTGGTATTTTCTCTAAATCTTTCCAAAAAGCTACAGCCATCAAAGAGATGAAATATTCTTTTGTAGACAAACTTTGCAATCGTTGTCTTCCCAGTGCCCCCTATGCCATGTATTCCAACTACACGAACATCACTAGATTCCACATTTAGTAATTCCATAACTGCTTCCTCATGATGCTCGATCCCAACGAAGGGTCTCTTCAACACCCTCAACACCCTCAACACATTTGTGACAAGTGCGTCGATGATCAAAGCATGTGTGCCTAAGCTGTATCGTGCGTGCGCGTGTGCACAAGGCACATGCATAAAGATTAATGTAAGTCCATCAATGTCTGAACTCCGAAGTGATTTGCAAGAAGAAGTTCGTGCTCTCCTTTCAAAAACTATCATACAGCAATCAGCTTTAGACAAACAGGCCACACAATTAGTGGTACAAACTTTTACTAAAACTGAGTCACGTGCTTTTAAATGTGTGTTAGGCTACGAATATTGAAATTTATCGACAAAACCGAAACATTAAGTAATGTGGCAAGCTGGGAGTAAGAATGTAAACGAGCGGATCACATTCAATACCAGATCAGAGGGAGCTACATCAGGTACTGAGACACCTAGCATTAGTCTAATTAGATTAACTTAAATTGAAGTAAGCGCTACCTTGGGATTTGGATGCTACGTTACTAAATCGAACTTACTCAATTACACTCACCTATCAATCTCCAACCCTGGGATGGATCCCACACAGATGAGAGCTTCCTCCCATTCCCGGAGGATTGCTGGGTGGACTCCTGTCCGTCTATACTTGTCGATAGCCTCGCGGTAACCGTGGGATATGTTTTTCACGACCGAGGGCGTGACGTTGAGGAAGACGGGCATGATGATCTGGCCTATCCTCTTGTGCCACTCCAAAATCTGAGCCAGCTCTCGGAGGCACCATCTGCTCCCCGGATAGTTCTCTGACAGGATCGGAATGGCGATGTCGGCATCCCCGATATACGGGAGAATTGACCGCCCAGAACACACCCCCTCGTGATCCCAGCCCACGCGGATCCCCTCTTTTTGGAGGCTATTGCAGAGATGATCCACAAAGACCTTGCGGGTGTCTGATCCTCTGAAGCTCAAATACACATGGAAATTTGATAACCATCCTCTTGTTTCGGTATATTCGTCTTCATCGTCAGAATAGGTATGAGATGCAGGAAATTCGATAACCATCCCCAACTCTCAAAATGAAGTGGTTTTCGTGTCGGGGTCTCCTTCTCTCAGTTTGGTCTCTCTTCCTTCTCCATTACAAAGATCCATCTCCCTGCTTCATACCACGGGAGCGGGTGTAAACATAAGGGCCTCTTTAACCGGCCGACCAATGCGAGACCTCAAACCTTCGCAAAACAAAAAGTATATTCATAAGCATCTTCCACTGCCTGGACTTCAACATGCAAGAAGTGAAACTGAACTTTTCCTCTTGATTTGCCGTGCTCGCTGACTTCTTGTCCAGATCAAATGCACTAGCAAAAATCAACATGTACATCATGATCATGATGCATGCTTTCTATACTTTTCACCATAATGAAAAGTATAAAATCGAAAAGATACGAGATAGGCCAAGCTGGCAATACCCCTAGGAAATTGTCGAATAAATCCAGAATGACAGTTTTACTGAAAATCTGGAAAACCTCATGTGGCAATGCCATATAGATCTATTCAGATTCCATGGAAGTTCAATCCTTTACCCCTTTGGATTAAACTCCAATTATTCATTCATACACCCCTAAAGGAAGATGATTTCCCTAATAAGCTCCAATGGTTGTTATGGTACTACCAATAAGTACTTATTAGCTATTAAAATCCCAACTAAAAATTCATTGCCAACCTAACTAGGATATTCGGGTTAGGACGAAACATTGAAAAGGAAAGTGACATGAACCTCTTAGCTTTCCTTTAAATACTATATTCAAATTACGTAATTGTCAATAAAATCTAAAATAATAGTTATCAAAAGCAAGGAAGATTCATATTGTAAAAATATCAATACGAAACTACAAACATGAAGGCCGAACGTTACAGATTGAATAAATCACGATGACATGGTTCAAAAGGTCAATCGACAATGTGTACAGATTGTAATAATAACTTGAGAAAAGGTCGATAAAAAGAAATCAAGATATTAATAGGACATCGTTTTTCTTGGCACGTTATAATGAAGAGCATGGAAAGCAAACCAAAAAGAGAATAATATACATGGGAGTATTAAGCAGCAATGAGGGAAAGAAATTAATGGCATAAAAGTATAATAAAAAATTGGAAGGAAACAAAATGATCGGTTCTTTTAATTCACCACATATTTCACCATGACAGTATTCAGTTTTCATGAAAACATAAATCAAACATAACTGCTTGAATAATTTTCCATCGTCGGAAAATGTTGGTGGTTACTTTTTCTAAAGAGAGATGCTTGTGGCATTGAAAACTGTGAAATCAAAAGATACTTTTGAATTTGAATATTGATGATGACATGAACTGGAATGTACAGGAAGAAGGGTCTTCTATGAAGATCTCGGAGGATGCAATTTCTGGGATATCAAGTGGTACAAATTTCGAAGAGCATATAATGGGAAGAGGAAAAGTTCGGAAACACTCTCCCGGGCTTCATATTCCTAATGTTTTTTAGATTTAGGTCTAACAAAAGGTACTTGGCATAGCATTTGTTGTTTTAGCAGACGTAAGACGACCTGCTAGCCTTCTGAATCTAAGTTCGTCGGGTCACAAATCATCTGTACCGTTCTTGTCAATCCATGGCTTTCTTCATTGTTGTAGCTCATAGAAACATCGGGAAGCCTCATGTTTGAATGCCACTAACTTGTGGTGGTCAATTCTCAGGAAATCCGTTTGCATTTTTCTTCTTTCAATTCTCTTGTCCAGAAGAATCTGTTTAAGTTGACAGTTGACACCACACAACCATATTATGGTACATTCCCGGAAATCTAGGAATTAAGAGATCATAAACTGATGACAGAGTGGGTGCTGAGATCTCGCAGATTTCAACAAAATAAATCGTAGAAATAGCCAACAGAAATGCAAGGGAAACACTTCTATGGAATGTGTCTAGAAAACAAAACAAAATCCAGAAATGTTACATTCTTTGGCGTGGATCATCCAACGAAGCAGGACGTAAATATCAAAAGCCTTGCTCCTCTACCCATGTGACATAAGATTCCTCAGCCTGGTCTTTACTACCACGGACTAACCAAGAAGGAAACTATAATAAGTGGGTCCTGTAAGTATGCAGTTCTCTTCACAGGTTCTGAATCTTCAGTCTGATCAGGCCTAGCAACAAAGAGATGCATTTTATTTGGTTGTGAAAGGCAGGACCGTCCTGGAATGTGCTATAATAATCCGGGTTATTCATGATGGGGCATTTTTACCTGCTGCACAGCCTAAGTTGGCTGCTCAGCCCGAGACATTAGTTCACAGAGATATTTCAGAGTACCCAGAAAACACTAAAACGAGTCGAATGATATTCATTCAAGTAGATAAACTACTTAGCATGTAAAATTCATTCAAGGGGGAAAAACAACAAACTAATGCCAGATGATGTTCAGTAACACCAATTCATCATTCTTTTTGAATTTTTCATCCTATAATAATCTAGATCATCAGGGTTATCGGGTGCCTCCCGTTAATCACATAAATAATTCCCACATAAAAAGTGCATGCCATGGTGATTTTTCCCTCAGTATTGTCTATGTAGAGGTGTATGAGCATATATTTGGCCTTTCTGCATCGCATTAGGATATGACTATTCTATACATCATCGGTGGGCAAAAGAAATGAACAGAGATCACATCCAGTTATTTCTTCCATTACAATACTCCTGCTAGCGAATACTCCACGTATATTGAATAAATGGGCATATCATCTTACTAAGGATAATCAGTCAGTTAGATGGAAGAAATTAAGAAGAGCAATGGCCCGAATGATTAGGGAAGTCAGAAATGCTGATTCATGCACTCATTCACATATTTGTGAAAACGGTACAATGAAGTCAAAGTGTTAAGTGGTATACCAAGCAATTGCTGGGCATTGTTGAGAATAACTTCATAAAGGAAAAATATTGCATTCTCTAAAGAAGTGAAAGAAAAATGGAAATATCCGAGAAGAAGGCATTCCAGTTACAAGGAAGTCCAACAATGCAAGTGAAACTTATGGATCATCATTAAATTGAAAAGACGCGTGACCTTTAGAATGAACATTGGCCTCAGAAACTTCAGACTTGCTCGAGGAAGCATGAAATGGATTTCTTTCAAGTCCTCATTTAGACCAGAGGCGTACCACGACCTTCGCAAATATCTGGCCTTTCTAGGGAGCTCGACTACTAGAGGCTGTCCTTTTGAGTTATGTTCTTGCAATGTTGGATATGACACGTTCTCAGCTTCTTCAAGTTCGACAAATCTGGCAGTCCTTGAAGGGAATCACAGTATGAGATGGTCAATGTTCTCAGGGATGTCAAGCATTCGAGGCCGTCTAGCTTTACCAGCTCACAGTGAGAAATAAGCAAGGTTACCAAGGATGAGAGATTTTGAAGTCCTTCGATTTCCATTACAGAACATAACAGAAGCTCCAATCCAGATAGAGACATGAGATACTTAAGCTCCGGCAATGTCTTTAAGGATTTGCAGTCCCGGAGGGTTAGTTTTTTCAAACTTTTGGGTAGTCGTGGGAGATGTTGTAGGTCTGGACATTGAAGATCAAGCTTCCTTAGCTGCTTGAGAGCATCCATTTCCGGTAGTTTAGTGAAGCCTGGGAGGCACAATTTCAAGGTCTCAACTTTTGTCACTTTGCCAATCCCCGAAAGGCTGATTGGCTCCACCATCAAATATCCGTCTGTGCCGGGAGATGCCTCCTCCATATTATTGGCAAGGTACAACTCTTTGAGATTGGTCAGATTTGAAATATCCAAAGACTTCAATTTACTTGAGTCATAAGTGAGATGCAAAGTGGCTAAACTAGTGGGAAGCAGAGGAACCTCATGAAGATTGTCACAGCCATATAAATCAAGGTTTTGAAGGTGGGAAAGACTAGAGATGCTCCCTGGTAGGCTGGGAATATTGGAATCTGACAACACCAAATTTCTCAAACGAGACAAGCCTTTGATCTCCTCAGGAATTTTTTCCAAACTCCTGCAGCGTGATGCATGAATCTCCTCAAGCTTCTTCAGCATTCCGATAGATCGAGGGAACTTTCTAATGAAACTTCCGTCCATTTTCAGCACCTTCAAATTTCACATATTGCCAATGGCACGTGGTAATTGATCTATTCCTGTGCTCGAGAGATCCAGATTCTCTAATGATGTCAATTTTCCAATGGCGTCTGGAAGTTTCCACAACAATCGACAATCTCTCAAAGACAGTTGTTTCAACTTTTCTAGCCTTTTAATTGACTCCGGGAGTGTGGTAAGTTCAGAGCCATCAATCGAAAGAAATTCTAGAGATTTTATGTCACCAATTTCACTGGATAATCGTGCCAATGATTTACAGTTGCAGGCGCTGAGAGTTTTAAGATGCTTCATATCTTCGGAGACCGGAATATCTTCTATATAAGTTCCATCAAGTCGGAGCTCTCTCAAAGCTTCAAGAGAATCAAGTTCTCTGGGCAAGTTACCGAGGTCAGTGCAAAATTTCAGATCTAAAATTTGCAAACGTTGCAACTGACCAATCGATGGGTCGATTCGAACCAAATGAGAGCAATATTCTAAAATCAGCATCTCCAAAGACTCGAAATTAGAGAAGTTTGGAGTTTGTATCAAGTCAACACAGCCTCTGAGAATTAAGACTTTCAACTTCCTTGCCAACTGCAAGCAATACAAATAGACAGAAACTGTTAATGTTGCAGTAAGTATTCAAGTGAAAAGGGAAATGCAAAGTATTTGAGCTACCTTTATACTATTCCAACCCTCCCAACCTTCAGTTACCTTGCTCCACGATAAATCAAGAACAACCAAGACCTCCAAGTTCAAATTGATTACATTAAAAGCTCTCGGACAGCCATGCCAACGGAGCCAAAGTAACTTTGAAAGAAGATTTCTAAAATCCTTCTTAATGTCAAAGTGATCCAAAATGAGAAGACGGAGATTTGGTATTGTTTTAAATTGGTCACCAGTCAAATAGGTCTGCGATCGACCATCCATGTCTTTTTGTTCAGTGTTATCCATCTCAAGCCACAGAGCTTCAACCTTCATTTGGCTCTGTTGGTCAAACACCATTGTTAGACAGAAGCCAACGAAACCCCAATACAGTAATTGAACTGAGGATGATTTATGCTTCACTCTTTCCAAAAGGGATCAAAACAAGGAGAGTTACATATTCAATAGACAGACCAAAAAAGGAAATGTCAAATCTGACCTCATCTTGTTTAAAAATCTTCCGAGCTTCAGTGGCCCATAGTCTACTGTTGTTCCCTTGTTTCATGCAATCTTCTTGAACAATTTTCCTGCCCAGCTTCCTAAGCTGATCGTGGATCCACATCCTAGTGTCATCTCCAATCTTTACCATGGACATGAGACAAAGCATCTCGACTTCAAAAGAAGGATACAATTTAAGCTCATCCCACATGTACGATGCGATTCTTTTATCCTCTCCAAAAAGAAAACAAGCTATGTCGAGAAAAATATGCCATTGGAAACTGTTTAATTGTTCGTAAGTTATTCTCAACTTGTTCTCGACTTTATCATCAGTTACATTTTGCAACTTCTCCAGTAGAGATTCCCAAGCTCCTCTTTTATCCCGAAGCAGAGACAGGTGTGAACCTACGAGCTCAACAGCTAATGGAAGCTTTCCAGTAGCAGACACAATTCTTTCAGACAGATCAACATAGTCATGTTCTGGACAATCCTTAGCAAAGGCGTATCTACAAAAAAGTTTAAGAGCATCACTATCCTCCATCTCTGGGACTTTGTAAGTTTCAATGTCATCAGTTTCTGCCATTTCACAAAAATTCAGAACTCTTTTGGTTGTGATAATGATCCTACTCCCTGAACCGTACCAATCGAGACTTCCAACCAAAGCTTCAAGCTGAGACTTCTCATGCACGTCGTCCAAAAGGATGAGGACTTTCCAGGTGCTTAATCTTAATTTGAGGAAGCTGATTCCTTCCTCAACCGATTTGAGTTTTGCTGAGTCCCTTTGGACGATGTCAGAGACCAACTGATTTTGCAAAGCTAGAAGAGCCTTCTTGTCAGTAGTGTCTCCAATATCACCGAGAAAGCTGTGACGGTCAAAGAGGTGGCAGATATCGTTGTAGAGAGATTTTGCGAGGGTTGTCTTACCAATGCCTGGAATGCCGGAGATGACAATCATCCGCACGTCACTAGAGTCAGTATCCAACATTCTTCTCAGCTCAGGCATGCGGTCTTTGATCCCGACTAATTTTTCAGACAAATTGAGCTTAGCCTTTCTCAATCTCTTCAGAACTTTTGAGACCATCATTTTTAGAAATTCTCCTTGCCTAGAAAACAGAAAAAGTTTCAGAAAGAAGCAAAGTACACAAAGTCATGGACACTGTTAACTGGGGATAAAGATCTGAAACTGATGAAACGTGAATGGGACGGAATGGTTAAACGCTCGGTACAAATGCAAGAGTGTACCCCAGTCAATTCAGAGTGACCATTGGCCATGCCCATCGCAACCCTTAACAGACCGTCACTTTCGTCTACGGGGGCAATTTACTGTGAAATCAATTGAATTGAGCATGAGAGTGCCACATTATTCAGGACAAGAAAGGGAGAAAAGAAAAGAAAACAAAGCAAAACTAGTTACAGATCCTTCTTCAACCTTACCTAGTAAAACGAAGGCACGGCTTACTGGAGGCATAGTCCTCGGACAGGATCGGGATGCCAATCTTCGACAGCTTGATCGACTCGGGGAGCTGCTTCCTGATGTGCTCTACATCGGAAAGCTCTTCTTCGTCTAAGAAGGTGCGAACCCCGTGATCGACGAGGCTTCTGTAGAGAACATCAGTGAACCCATGTCGGGTGTCGCTTCCTCTGAAGCTCAGGAACACGTCGAAGTTGTTTCCCGTCATCGAAGCTGATGATGCAGAGCTCGAACCGCCGTAAGTACCTTTTTTCGCCATCTGCAGCTGCAAAGGAGACTGACGAATGCTCGCAAAACTTCCTCGGACAGACTCTTCTTGACAATGCGACGCTCTGCCCTGGTTGGTTAGCGGGGAAGCAGGTGCTCCGTCCGTGCGGAATTTCTACAGTCAAATGGTTCCTGGGCCTTGACCAGATCCAATTAGAGGTGATGGTCCCAATCCGATCCGATTGCAACTAAAATTCGAGAATCAGATTGGGAGAATCAATTCCCAATTTTTGGGATCGGAACCGGACCAGATCGATCTAGGATTGGAAACGACCAGACAGGTCTAGTCTGGTTTTTGTTCCCATGAGATCAATTACCTAGCAATTTTTTAAAAAAAAATTAAGAAAAATACAAAAATTGTCACTATTTTTAAGTTTTATTTGTATTTTTAAGAAAATAAATAAATATATATATTTTTATTGAACCGGGAATTGGACTGATCCCTTTAGCTACTGGACCAAACCGGCCAATCCGGTTCAATTCAAGTAGTTCTTGATTTGAGCGGTCCATTGTGCTTAATCCTAAATCCAATGAAGGCTTCCAAGAACCAGCGGACGAAAGCAAAGTAGCAATGACTGTTGAGTGTGTGAAATCATTTGTCATTTCCACGTCTCTATTGCGGTTTTACTCCTGTCCAATTTAATCTTTCATTAATTGTTAATTTAAAATTTTTGACAAAGCGTCATTTGTTTCGCAAACCTTTATAAAATAAATAAATGACAAATATTTAGACATAATTATTATCAATAATGAAAATATTTTTTATTCAATAATTATTTCAAACTCTGACCAAATGGCATATGTAACATAGAAATATATCTCTTAAAAGTTAACTGTTATGAGTATATAATCGTCATGCAAATTTTTTTTTTAAAAAAAAGGTAAAAGGGAAGAAAATTGAGGAAAAGGGTTGAGAAAAAAAATTAACAAAAAAGGGGGAGAAATGGCAAAAAATGAGGAGGGGAATTCAAGTGCGAAGTTCTGACCAAAAATAAAAATCCAAAAGAAAATATTAAAAGCCAAAATATTCAAGTCCGATTCTCCTTTAATTATCATACTCTAACTAGTTTATTCAATGATACATCGGATGGAGCTTGAGGTGCTCGGCAGGAAATGACCCATCACGTACTTACTACTTTTAGTCACTGTTAAATTACAAAGTTAATTATCAATACTCAACAGCCTAAATGAGAAGATTAGTTTAATTTGAATAGATTCTATCTTCATTAATGATTCAGAAAGATTGCTCATCCATTTTCTGCACTGAAATAAAACGCACAAAGTGAATGAGCTTTAGACCATATGGAAGATAGAAAATCTGCATATGTGAGAGCATTCAAAAGCTACTGTTGCAAAAAGTACCATGAATTTGGAAAACCCCTCATCTGGATTTTTCAAAAAACTATTTGTCTTGACAATGGATGATGGCCAAAAAGGGTGCATTTGATAATCAGTTTGTTCTTTAAAATAATTTCTCCTCACAAATAATTCTTTTTTATTTTGTTCCCTTGACGAGATTTTGAGCATTTGAAATGCCCAAAATTTTTATTCTAGGAATAGAAATGCATTTAATATGACTCTTAAATTTTTTTGTAACTTAAAATTTCTTTGAATTTTTAATAATTTTATTATATATATCTCTTTTTCCTTCCCTCTTTTTCTCTAGTCAGTCGTTGGTAAATGGCCTGCAACCTCGCTAGAGCCTCACTAGGTTAGGGCGAGGTTCAATGAGCTTGCTAAAGCCTCGCTTAGCTGATGTGAGGTCGACCTTGTCAATGGCCATGCGAGCTCACCTAGCCGTTGATGAGGCTTCGACAAGCTCGCCGGAGCTCACTTAGCTGATCGCTAGACATCACTATGGCCAATGGCCGACAATGAGGAAGAAGAAGAGAAAATGAAAGAAAAGAAAAAGAGAAAAAAAAATGACTTGCCTTGATTTTGGAATTGTTCTCGAGAGGAATAAATAAATTTTTTCTACTTTTTTGATTCTGCTCCAAATTTAGGGAAAAGTTTAAATAAGGGCTAAAGTGCGGTTATTTTCTCAAATAAGGTCTCAAAATGGATATTGTTTCAAATAAGGGTTTGAAGTTATCAAATTGTCTAAAATAAGGGTCTAAAGTAGCTAAATCATCTGAAATAAGGGCCTGAAATTACCAAAACATCGTAGATAAGGGCCTTTGGCTAGCTGGTGACTATTCTAATGGGAAAATTTCAAATAAGGGTCTGAAGTACTCTCGTTTACTTAAATAAGGGCTTGAAGTGAACCTTATTTCAAATAAGATCTTAAAGTGGTCAAATCGTATTAAATAATGACATGAAGTTGCCAAATTGTCTCAATACGGGCCTTTGACTAGCCGGTGAGTATTCCAACCATCGAAGAAGGGATTTTTTTGGTCAAAAAAATATAACTATATATATATTTTTGATTTTTTCTTTTTCTTTCCCTTTTCTTTTATTTTTTTTTATTTTTTTCCTTTTCTGTCCCTCAGCCGTTGCTATCAATGGCTAGTGGAGGTCGCCTGCCTCAAGCAAGGGACGCCCTTCAAGCATCGGGTGAGGGTCGCCTTGCTTGGGTGGGCGGGCGACGGCAGCCCAAGTGAGGCGACCCTCACCCAACGCCAACGAGGGTTGCCTCGCGGATCGTTGAAGGCAGCCCTTGTCCGACATTGGTGAGGGCAACCCTCACCCTCGCTTGAGCCGGGCGAGGCCATGTGAAGGTGGGGGTTGCCCTCACCAGATCCGGCAAAGGAATGCCTTTGCCAAACCCTAGCAAGGGTGGCCCTTGCTTGAGTTTGGCGACCTTTGCCATAGCCAATAGAGGATGGGGAAAAAGAAAAAAGAAAAAAAAAATAAATTAAAAGATGAAAATGCTATTGGGTCTAATAGATTAGGTTTTTTTTTTTTTTAACTGATATGTCTACTTTGGGCTCTTATTCGAAACAAGTTCTACTTCAGGTCTTTATTTGAGATAATTTTGCCACTTTAGAACTTTATTTGAAACATAATCCATTTTAGGCCTAAATTGATGACACTTTAGGCCCTTGTTTGGAATTTTCCTCCCAAAATCTATTCCCGACTAACAAAAAAATTTTCAAATAAATTTTGTTCTTTTTTTGGTTTCGAGGAACAAAAGAACATAATCAGACACTGTTTGAAGCGTCAACAAACAGGCCCAAAGTTCATCACCTTGCACAACACACACGGAATAAACTAAACTTTTGCTATAGATAATTGTATTTCTCTAATCATCACAGTTCAAATTGGTAATTGGAATTTCAGTATCAATAGACAAGCATATATATCCTGATTAAAAAGCCAACATCAACCCTTAGAAAAAGTTGATAATTTATAAATTTGTATGGATGTTAATTCTAATAATGATGATAACTTACTAATGAGTGATATGATAAGCAAGTTATCGGTCACAATTTTTTATTAACAAGATATGCCTTTGGAAAATGTTTAATTGTTCGTAAGTTATTCTCAACTTGTTCTCGACTTTATCATCAGTTACATTTTGTAACTTCTCCAGTAGAGATTCCCAAGCTCCTCTTTTATCCCGAAGCAGAGACAGGTGTGAACCTACGAGCTCAACAGCTAATGGAAGTTTTCCAGTAGCGGACACAATTCTTTCAGACAGATCAACATAGTCATGTTCTGGACAATCCTTAGCAAAGGCGTATCTACAAAAAAGTTTAAGAGCATCACTATCCTCCATCTCTGGGACTTTGTAAGTTTCCACGTCATCAGCTTCTGCTATTTCACATAAATTGAGAACTCTTTTGGTTGTGATAATGATCCTACTCCCTGAACCGTACCAATCGAGACTTCCAACCAAAGCTTCAAGCTGAGACTTCTCATGCACGTCGTCCAAAAGGATGAGGACTTTCCAGGTGCTTAATCTTAATTTGAGGAAGCTGATTCCTTCCTCAACCGATTTGAGTTTTGCTGAGTCCCTTTGGACGATGTCAGAGACCAACTGATTTTGCAAAGCTAGAAGAGCCTTCTTGTCAGTAGTGTCTCCAATATCACCGAGAAAGCTGTGACGGTCAAAGAGGTGGCAGATATCGTTGTAGAGAGATTTTGCGAGGTTTGTCTTACCAATGCCTGGAATGCCGGAGATGACAATCATCCGCACGTCACTAGAGTCAGAGTCAGTATCCAACATTCTTCTCAGCTCAGGCAAGCGGTCTTCAATTCCGACTAATTTGTCAGACAAATTGAGCTTAGCCTTTCTCAATCTCTTCAGAACTTTTGAGACCATCATAATTGCAAATTCTCCTTGCCTAGAAAACAGAAAAAGTCTCAGAAAGAAGGAAGGTACACGAAGCTGATGATGCAGAGCTCGAACCGCCGTAAGGACCATCTTTCGCCATCTGCAGCTGCAAAGGAGACTCACGAATGCTCGGAAAACTTCCTCGGACAGACTCTTGACAATGCGACGCTCTGCCCAGGTTGATTAATGGGGAAGCAGGTGCTCCGTCCGTGCGGAATTTCTACGGTCAACTGATTCCTGCGACTGGACCAGATCCGATTAGAGGTAATCGGTTCAAATCCGATCTGTTTCCCAATTTTTGAGATAAGAAACCGGACTGGACAGATCTAGGATGGAGAATAGGACCGACCGATCGATCCAGTCCCATGGAACCAACTATTTAGCTTAAAAAAAAAAAAAAAATAATAATAAATAAGAAAAATACAAGAATTGTTTACTATTTTTAAGTTTTATTTGTACTTTAAAGAAATTTAAAAATACATGTTTTTAAAGAGAGGGTTAGTCCAATCTAGTTCCGATTTGATCCGGTCTAGTTCCCCTTCGGAATCAGAATCTGACTGACAATTACCAATTCCATTTTTATTGAACCGGAAACTGGATTGATCCCTTTAGGAACTGGTCCAAGTAGTTCTTGATTTGAGCAATCCAGTGTGCTTAATCCTAAATCCAATGAAGGCTTCCAAGAACCAGCGGACGAAAGCAAAGTAGCAATGACCGTTGAGTGTGTGAAATCATTTGTCATTTCCACGTCTCTGTCGCGGTTTTACTCCTGTTCAATTTAATCTTTCGTTAATTGTTAATTATAAATTTTGACAAAGCATCATTTGTTTCCATTGTGAACCTTTATAAAATAAATAAATGAAAAATATTTAGACATAATTATTATCGATAATGAAAATATTTTTTATTTAATAATTATTTCAAACTTTGACCAAATGGCATATGTAACGTAGAAATATATCTCTTGAAAGTTAATTGTTCTGAGTATATAATCGTCATGCAATTAAAAAAAGTAAAAGGGAAGAAAATTGAGGAAAAGGATTGAGAAAAAAAATTAACAAAAAAGGGGGAGAAATGGCAAAAAATGAGGAGGTGAATTCAAGTGCAAAGTTCTGACCAAAAATAAAAATCCAAAAGAAAATATTGAAAGGAAAATATTCAAGTCTGATTCTCCTTTAATTATCATACTCTAACTAGTTTATTTTTGTTGAAGATAAATGTAGATTCTTGTCGGAGAATGTGGCCAAATGATACATCGGATGGAGCTTGAGGTCCTCGGCAGGAAATGACCCATCACGTACTTACTACTTTTAGTCACTGTTAAATTATCAATACTCAATAGCCTAAACGAGAAGATTAGTTTAATTTGAATAGATTCTATCTTCATTAATGATTCAGAAAGATTGCTCCTCCATTTTCTGCACTAAAATAAAACGCACAAAGTGAATGAGCTTTAGAGCATATGGAAGATAGAAAATCTTCATATGTGAGAGCATTAAAAAGCTACTGTTGCAAAAAGTACCATGAATTTGGAAAACCCCTCATCTGGATTTTTCAAAAAACTATTTGTCTTGACAATGGAAGATGGCCAAAAAGGGTGGATTTGGTAATCATTCGGTTCTTGAAAATAATTTCTACTCACAAATGATTTTTTTTATTTTGTTCCCTTGACAAGATTTTGAGCATTTAATGCCCAAAATTTTTATTCTAGGAATAGAAATGCATTTAATATAACTCTTAAATTTTTTTGTAACTTAAAATTTCTTTGAATTTTTTAATAATTTTATTATATCTTTCTCTTTTTCCTTCCCTCTTTTTCTCTAGTCGGTCGTTGGTAATGGCCCGCAACCTCACTAGAGCCTCACTAGGTTAGGGCGAGGTTCGGTGAGTTTACTAAAGCCTCACTTAGCTGATGTGAGGTTGACCTTGTCAATGGCCACGTGAGCTCACTCAGCCACCGATGAGGCTTCGACGAGCTCACCGGAGCTCACTTAGCCGGTCGCTAGACATCGCTATGGCCGGTGGCTGATAATGAGGAAGAAGAAGAGAAAATGAAAGAAAAGAAAAGAAAAAAAAAATGATTTGCTTTGATTTTGGAATTGTTCTCAAGAGTAATAAGTAACTTTTTTCTACTTTTTTGATTTTGCTCCAAATTTAGGGAAAATTTCAAACAAGGGTTAAAGTGCGCTTATTTTCTTAAATAATGGCTCAAAATGGACATTGTTTCAAATAAGGGTTTGAAGTTGTCAAATTGTCTAAAATAAGGGTCTAAAGTAGCCAAATCATTTGAAATAAGGGTCCGAAATTACCAAAATGTCTTAAATAAGGGCCTTTGGCCAGCCGGTGACTATTATAATGGGAAAATTTCAAATAAGAGTCTGAAGTACTCTCGTTTACTTAAATAAGGGCTTGAAGTAAACCTTATTTCAAATAAGATCTTAAAGTGGTCAAAAATCGTATTAAATAATGGCATGAAGTTGCCAAATTGTCTCAATATGGGCCTTTGACTAGCCAATGAGTATTCCAACCATCAAAGAAGGGATTTTTTGGTCAAAAAAATTATAACTAAATATATATATATATATATATATTGATTTTTATTTTCCTTTTCTTTTATTTTTTACTTTTTTTCCTTTTTATGTCCCTCAGCTGTCGCTATCAATGGCTAGTGGAGGTTGCCTGCCTCAAGCAAGGGACACCCTTTAGGCATCGAGTGAGGGTTGCCTTGCTTGGGCTGGGCGGGCGATGGCAACCCAAGTGAGGCAACCCTCACCCAATGCCAATAAGGGTTGCCCTCGCCAGATCAGGTGAAGGCGGCCCTTGTTCGACATTGGTGAGGGCAACCCTCACCCTCACTTGAGCTGGTGAGGCCATGTGAAGGTGGGCATCGAGTGAGGGTTGCCTTGCTTAGGCTGGGCGGGCGATGGCAACCCAAGTGAGGCAACCCTCACCCAATGCCAATAAGGGTTGCCCTCGCCAGATCAGGTGAAGGCGGCCCTTGTCCGACATTGGTGAGGGCAACCCTCACCCTCACTTGAGCTGATGAGGCCATGTGAAGGTGGGGGTTGCCATCGCCAGATCTGGCAAAGGAATGCCTTTGCCAAACCCTAGCAAGGGTGGCCCTTGCTTGAGTTTGGCGACCTCTGCCATGGCCAATAGAGGGAGGGGGAAAAAGAAAAAGATAAAAATTAAAAAGATAAATTAAAAGATAAAAATGCTATTGGGTCTAATAGATTAGGTTTTTTTTTTTTTTAATTGATATGTCTACTTTGGGCTCTTATTCAAAACAAGTTCTACTTCAAATCTTTATTTGAGACAATTTGGCTACTTTAGATCTTTATTTGAAACATAATCCATTTTAGGCCTAAAACGATGACACTTTAGGCCTTTGTTTGGAATTTTCCTCCCAAAATCTATTCCTGACTAACAAAAAAATTTATCAAACGAATTTATGTTCTTTTTTTTATTCCGAGGAACAAAAGAACAGAATCAAACACTATTTGGAGCGTCAACAAACAGGCCCAGAGTTCATTACCTTGAGCAACACACACGGAATAAACTAAAATTTTGCTATAGATAATTGTATTTCTCTAATCATCACTGTTCAAATTGGTAATTGGAATTTCAGTATCAATAGACAAGCATATATATCCTGATTAAAAAGCCAACATCAGCCCTTAAAAAAAGTTGATAATTTATAAATTTGTATGGATGTTAATTCTAATAATGATGATAACTTACTAATGAGTGATATGATAAGGAAGTTATCGGTCACAATTTTTTATTAACAAGATAAAAGAATATCAACAACCTTAAAATTTCCTAAATTTTCCAATTTTGAATCCCACAAGACCTAGAATTTTGCAACTCGAATAATCACTTGGATTGATTGTCACACCAACATGCATATAACCCATAATATAAATTACGTAGTGCTAGGCGTACTAAAGGGATACCACCTACTTAAAACAAGGTCCTGACCTAGATTTTATATCTCAATTCCTGCCATGCGGTCTTTCCGTTATCTTAAATTATGGTGCTTCGGAGCCTAAAATTGTTCATATCTTGGATACACTGTTGCCGACTCTATCGACAGGGTTAAGAATTTCTCTTGAAATACTTGGATGGTGGATAAGGTTGCCCCCGGATAACAAGGCATCATAGACAAAACCACGTCTTTGCGTGCATGGGTACATCTGGATTTTGCTGAAATTCGCAGTGGAGAGAGCACGCATGGAATATCTACGTTATGCTAATTTCACCGATATCATCACAGAGGCCGCTTCTCTTCCAAAGAGGACTATGGCAAAGAAGAGCGACAAGCACGGCGCTGCATAGAGGACTCTACATGGCCTGCTGCCTCCAGTTACAGGGAGCCTTCGGAGATTGCAGACCAAGCCGAGTGACATGCTGAGTTTGCGAGGTGAGCGTTCTCTTTGTTTCAATAGACTTTGTTTCACGCTTTCAGCAATGATAAATAACCACGAATGAAACTCCAAACCTGTGTTTTTTGCCAGAATGGAAAATTTTTCGATACGTGAAGATTCAAATAAAGGAAAGTGAAAAGTGCCAGCCTATTTAGAGGCCAATCGGCCTTTAATATCGGCGTACAAGTCATTCCACTCTACATTGATTTTGTCAATCATATCCTGAGCTTGATTTCTCTTCTTTTCCATGCTTGGATTCTCTCTCTTCATACTGAGGACCTGCTCGTACTTAATTCTCCAGTTCCTTAACTTTCTCTAATCTCATTGTCGACAGATATGATATTTCTGACTTTGCATTCTCAACTGTCTGCTTGCGTGCCCCAATCTCTGCTTGAAGTTGGGTCATAACTCGCTCATTGTCAGCCACACTCTTAGCTTTCTCTTCACATTGTTTCTTGATCAAACGAACTTCATCCTTGTCAGACGCCAGAAGATACTTTTCCATTTTGAGCTTCCTTTCTAACCTCTCACATTCAATGAGGATCTTTTATTGGGAAGAAAGGGAGTCACCCGCAGTCTGAATAAAGTTCTGCAATTTGATATAGACACATTGATGTCCAATAGTAGAGACCTCTGGCGCATTTTCTTCGACTAAGAAGTTCAGTAATTCTCACAAATGACCAAGTAGCTTGGTATTAAACATAATTGCCAGGAGTTTCTGACTCATTATAATTTCCACCTCTTGCGATGCATTCTGGTATGCTTGAAGATCAAAATGACTTGCTTCTGACATCTCTGTCCCAGTATTTTGCTCTCCTGAGTCACCACTCAACAGAGACTTGATCTTTGAGAAAAGAGATTCCTCTCCGTGACTGCATAAATCTGCCTCGACAATTATAGGGGCTTTATCTTTGTCCATTGCTGATGATGACTATGGTTGAGCAGCAGGAGGAGGCACAGCAGAACCAATTGTTGCCAAAGAAGGGATAGTCGATGCCCTGTCAAGTGGCACATCTTCTTGCTCTGTGGCTCAACACTTAAGTTTGATTAATGTGGAAAAGAGGGTGTTGGCTTGGTTCTGGAAATCATCTGACAGCTGAATTTGGAAGCAACAGCCTGAAAGAAATACAGAATTATTCATTGACAGAGTGAGATAGAAAGCAAGACGTCCGTAGCTTACCTTCACTCTATGCCACGTGGTTGATGAACCTGCAGCAGAGGGAGAATTTTGCAAGTTAGAAGAAGCGCCCATAGTTTCAGTTATTGACTTGACAGAATCAGAAGATTTTGCCTGTGCTTTAGGAGGAAGAGGAGCATTAAATAAGGAGTAAAAATTTCTATTTGACCCAAAAAATTAGTATAAGGTCTAATCAGTTCCAATAATATGGCATAGCTTGAAATAATCCTTTGACTGCCTATCCTTATGGTCCAGCAGCTTTCTAGCCATGACCTCTTTTAGTGTTCTACATTGCAAGGTTGAAATCATACTTAAATCTTATAGGACAACTCAGATTTGACAATCTCGATGTACAACATACCTTTATCCTTGCATTGGACACCCTGAATGGAAGAATGTTTGCTATTAGCTGGTTTGCTAAACTCCACCTGTGACAAAACTTGTGTAAGCATGTATTCAGTGCATCAAACAAGACTTCTACCATCTGTCAAACAGTTATAAAGACTGATGCTTAGATTCAAACTGACTGAACGTGGAAAGAGACCAAATGAGTTTTGAGATTTCATTGATGGTATTGATCAGACTATATCCTTGGAAGAGTAGCTCACCAAACAAGTCTGAATTAAAAGAGAAAAGTCTTGAAAAATGGAATACCTTCTATGAGCTACTCATCCCAATTTATTCAAAGTACTTGAATTAAGAACTGACTTCAATAATATGGAAGCACCCCATAAAAAAATTTAAAATACTAGTACAGCAGTCAGCGCTATTCCGCACCACATCAAAGATTTAAGATTCCAATACAACGTTCAATGCTCTGGATTGACTACATAGCAACACCTCCCAAAAGCATGATTAAACTAATTGGCATAAATAGAAGTTTTTTGGTTGTCTATCGCAGAAAAATACAAGAAAAAGTAAAATGCCCTTTTAAAGAAGAGGAGTCTTACATATTTGGACCCATCTTTGAAGTAAAAAAGATGAAAGAAATACAAAGTCTTGATGACTCAAATTTTATTTGAAAAATTATTCTGCATGTTTTAATGGGAGAAAATATCCTGTCCATCGTAATTCATCATGTCATGCACTTTTGTTAATATTAAGGAATTCATTCATCTTAGTAAAAATCCCAAACATGACATGTGCGAATCAAGTGCCAACCTCCATCTATGCAGTCCAGAGGGAAAATCAGTAGTGCCGGTTACCTCAGATGAGCTTTCCGTCTCAATTATGGCACTAATTGGTTTCTCAAAGGAATGCAGGTGTTCCACACTTTTAATATCACGAATCTTCGGACAGCCCTTGATTTTAATATCTTTCAGCTTCTTCAGTTTTGATAGATCGGGAAGTCTCTCAAGACTTTGACAGCACGAAACATTCAACGATGCTAAAAATATCAAGTTCTCCAGCTCATCCAGCTGTTGGAGGTTGCAGTGAGATATTCTGAAAATTCGCAAGGATTTGAACTGCCCAAGGCCTGCAACTTTTGTTACAGCACAATTGGAAAGCTCGAATTCTGACAAGAGCTCCAAATATGAAAGATCTGGCAATCTTGTCCGTGATTTGTACTAGTGAAGTGAGAGAGTGAATAAACCTAGAGGAAGCCATGGTAGCTCTTTCAAGTGAATGCAGCAAAGGGAGAGCTTTGTGAGCTTACAAAGGAGATCCAACCCGACAGGTAGTAGTTGGATCTTTAACAGAGATAGTTGCAATATCTTTAGCTCTGAAAAACTCCCGAGCTCCAAATTAGTGTGTCCTTTGGCCTCAACTTGACCTTGGTCAGGTAACACTAGTTCCTGGGATCCATCAGCCAAGAATAACTCTCCCAACTTAACCAGGTTACTGATGTCTGGGATTGTATCCATCAATTTAGAACTGACAGATAGGCTTATTAAAGTGGAAGGAAGCTCGAGCACTCCATGGAGCTTGTCACAATGAAGCAGATCAAGTGTTTGCATATTGGCAAGTCTAGAAATGCTATCGGGTAGGCCACAAATCTGAGAGTATCCAAGCCTCAAGACCTTCAATCTCGAAAGCTTCTCAATATCTGTAGGAATTTCCCCAGCCAAACTCCGACATCCTGAAGCATGCAGTTCTTCAAGCCTCTTCAACTTCCATATAGCACCAGGCAGCTCTCGTACAAAAGTAAAATCAATTTTGAGCACTTCTAAAAGATCTAACTTATTGACAGTATTAGGTAATTCAACAATTCCAGTGCTTGATAAATCAAGTTTGATCAATGAAGCCAAACTCCCCAAGGACATTGGTAACTTCAATATTGACCTACAATGATTTATTGACAAGTGTTGTAGCACTTCTAACTCTTCAGACAAGGGAAGTTCAGTTATTTTGGTGCCATTAAGTGCGAAGAATATCAGAGATTTCACATGACTAATTGAATCGGGCAGCTGGATCAATGAAAGACAGTTGCAGGCACTAAATGTTCTAAGCTTTTGCAAATGACCAATGGAGGCAGGAATTTCTTGAACAGCAGTTCCATCTATAAGAATCTCTTCCAAGGATATGAGGGAACCCAGCTCTTCAGGCAACTTATTGAGTTCAATACAAGACCTCAAGTTCAGTGAAACCAACCTCTCCAGACTTTTTACCGATGAACCGATTTCAACCAATCGAATGCACCTTTCAAGAATCAATTTCTCTAAACAATTGTAATAAGACAAGTCTGGAGTTCTGATCAAGTCAACACAACCGGTGAGGTTCAAAACTTTCAATTTCTCGGCTTTCTATCAAAAAGTAGAATAACATAAGAGTCAACTTTTCTACTACAATATGACAAATGAGATTAAAATTAATAAACTTCCCTACCTTGATTTCTCTCCAACCATTCCATTTTTCGTTGACCTTGCTCCAGGAAAGATCTAGAATAACCAATTTCTTCAAATCCAAATTTCCAGCACAAAGATTACGAGGACAACCTCGCCAGTGGAGCCATCTTAAACTTGACAGACGCTGCTCAAACTTTCCTTCAAGGTTCGCCTGATCCAATCTAAGGAATCTTATGTTCGACATACTTGCGAAATGTGCTGGTTTAAAACTACACTGTGACCTACTATCAAATTTGAGAAGAACACCTTGAATGCTATCCGTTCCCTACATGTGGAATATAGGATTACCAAGAGACTTCACATTTCCCCATGAAAACATGTGAAGATAATAAATGCTTAGAGACTTCAAACTAAAGAAATCATTTTATTAAAAGTCCATTTATTTTACAGAAAATGAATGATTTGAAAAACATTTCGTTGAAAATGATCACTTGTATCTCTTACAAAAACATATGAACAAAAAATATTTTCATTGTCCATGAGAATATGCATACATAAATTGTTATTAATAATGAAAAAATTATCAATGAATAATAATTTCAAGAAATATAAGCAATCATTTTTAAGAAAACGTTTTCCAAATCATTCATTTTCCAAGAAACAAACGCACCCTAAGTGTCTTTCCTCTATGTAAAAAGGATCACTGAATTGTAAGGCACACAATTGTAAGGTAAAAACAATGATGAACTTGGATCTTACTTTTTCATTTGTCAGCACATCCAAGGCTTCATCTTGTAACCACAATCTGCTGCGTTTTCCAAGTTCACAATGCTCCCATTGGATGATATCCCGACCTAGGTCTCGAAGTTGATCATGCATCCACAGCTTATTGTTCTCAATCTTAACAATAGACGAGTCAATGAGCACTTTTAATTCCAATCGGCTTGCGGAATCACAGTCAGGTAGCATGCAACACTTTCATCCTCTCCAATGAAGAAACAAGCAATGTCCAGAAATACCTGTATCTGCTTGTAAGGTAATGCGTTGATGACTACCATCAATTGCTTTTGAACTTCTCGCGGAGGTACTCTTTTCAACTCGACTAATATCTCCTCCCACACGTCCACTCTTTTAGAAGATAGATACGACGCGACAACCTCAATAGTCAAAGGAAGCCAGTCAATAGTTGATACTATTTCTTCTGACAGAGTAGCCAAGTCATCTGGAGCATGTTTCTCCTTGAAGGCACAGACATGAAAAAGTACACGGGCTTCATCTGCTTGCATTCCCCCCACCTCATATTTCTGGAACACTTTAAGCTCATCTAAAGCTTGCTCGTTTCTAGCGGTAATTATGATCCTGCTTCCAGAGCCTAACCAATCAAGAATTCCTAAAATTGGCTCAAGTCTAAAGGTTGGTTCAATATCATCGAGAATAATGAGAACTTTCTTGTGGAAGAATCTACTTCTGATGGACTTCATCCCATCATCAACAGAAGGAATTTGTCTATGCATTGCACCTAGAAGGTCAGAAATCAACTGTCCTTGCAAATTAACTAAACCTCCTGGTTTTTTTGCATTTTCTCTTACGCTTTCCAGAAAGCTACAGCCATCGAAGAGATGAAATATTCTTTTGTAGACAGACATTGCAATCGTTGTCTTTCCGGTGCCACCTATGCCGTGTATTCTCACTACACAAACCTCACTAGATTCCACATTTAGTAATTTCATAAATTTCTCCACATGAGGCTCGATTCCAACGAAGTTTCTCTTCAATTCCGTCAACACATATGCGGCAACTTCTCTCACGAATTCACCTTTTCTGCAATAGCTGTATCAAGGCGTGCACGTATGCACAGGCACACGCACAAAGATTAATGTAAGTCCAATAATGTCAAAACTCTAGAGTAGCTTGCAAGAAAAAGTTCACGCTCTCCTTTCGGAGACTATCACACAGCAATCAGCTTTAGACAAACAGACCACGCAATTAGCGCGGTACACATTTTTACTAAATCGACCCAGACAAAGCACGGTACCATGAGATGCAAAGGTTCGTACTTTAATTTGGTGGTCTCCTGTATTATGGCGTTCGTCAAGGGTGGAAGATAATTAGGTACCTGTTAGCTGTGAGGTTGAATCCCTGCAAACTTGCAACCTCTTGGAGAGCAGCTCTCCACTCTCGTATGGTCTCATCGTCATATCGCTTCTCGTTTTCGTGCGAAAGAAAGGCCTCACCATAACATCCGGTTTGGTCTCGAACCTCGGATGGTTTGACATGGTAGAAGATGGGCACGATTATCTGTCCCTTCCTTTTCCTACATTCCACCATTTGGGTCAACTCTCTAAGACACCATCTATTGGAAGCATAACGTTTAGAGAGGATGGGTATGGAGATCTTCGATTGCTCAATCGCTAGGAACAGGTGCGACATGATCATTTCACCCATGCCGAGTTCTTTCATGTCGATGAATACACGGACTCCTGCATCACGAGGTGGCCATAGAGCAAATCGGTGAAGTCTTGACGCGTGTCTAGTCCTTTGAAGCTCAAGAACACTTCATAGTCGCCCCCTTGCATCGCGACCAATCGCAGAGAAAATGAAGCACCATAGTCGCACCAGTTCAGCAAAAGCAGATCTCTTGAGCTCTATGAAGCCGAAAGTTACTGGACAGGTAGAACTCTTACTGCAAATCAAAGCCGGCAGGACTGGTTATAATTTATCCACTAGCTAACAGTCCACTGGGTGCTACATCATAAGCACATTGGGAACGTAGATAATTGTAACCATATACATATAAAATGGACGCAATTATCAGGGGCGCGCTCTACCACTAAGCTAATAGCCCGTCGTGCGGGCCTCTAGCCCGTCGTGCGGGCCTCCCGCCGGGGCCCGCTATGTCAAAAGCGAGAGAAACCCCATCCCCCTCTTTCCCTTTTTCGCCCCCATGTCGCCACGCGGGAGGGCGGATACGACTAACTTTAGCAATGACGAGACCCTTACATCTACATCTCAGCTATGGAAGTTCCACTCGGCATAGCCATCCTAGGTCTTCCCGTTCCGTCATCTGGCTTATGTTCTTCATGTAGCACTCAGACTGAATGACTATGAAATTACGTCGATACTTCCACATATTACGGGTAACGTAGGAGACATCTCTATTTTTCCCCCAGGGATTTTTGATAACACGGATTCCTATTTCTCAATGATATCCCACTGTTTTGATTGCACCGTGCAATTGAATTTCTTTATTTTATTCCGATTGTATCTACATATCATAATTTTTTTCGGGTTGCTAACTCAACGGTAGAGTTTGTAAGATTAACCTATGGATTTGAAATCACTGCTTATATACCTTGTATTGGCCATAATTCACAAGTTGATCTCAACACAAAGTTTCTCAGACCTCCAATCTCAAGGAAGCAAGTTCGGAGAACTTCACCCTCTGTCTGGGAAGGCAGGGCTCAGGGCACATGAGATGCTCTCCCCTCTCCTTTTGTGACGCTTTTTTCTACTTGTCTTTTCTTTTCTTTTCATCCACGCATAGGGACCTTTCTAACCTGCCGACCATTGAGTATTCAGTGCTTTTTTGTCTTTTCTTTTCTTTTCAAGCACGCACGAGCCCAACCGCCGCCCCTCCTTCCGTCGTCGCCACCAGCAGAGTCGGAGTTGCCGGCGCCGCATCAAACCAGTTTGGCCGTCTCTTCCGCCCGTGCCTCAGTTCCATATCCGACGGGAAGACGGAGAGGGTGGACGCGGAGGTCATCTCCAGATCTGGTTTGTTCTCTGAGCTTGAGTCTTGGCTCGTCCATGGCTGCCGGAGACGAGTTCAACAGCTTTGCCGCAGACCGAGAAGCCGTCCATGGCCGACCGCTCCTCTGCATCTCCAGATCTGGTTTGCTGCTCAACAGCTTTGAGCTCGAGTCTTGGCTCGTCCATGGCTGCTGGCAACCAGCTCAACAGTTTTGTCGCAGGCCATGACGGCCACGGTGAGGCAATGGTTCAAGGCGGCGGCGGCGGCTTGGGCAGTGGAGATAGCCGAGCCCAGGCGGAGCAGAGGTGGAAGATGGACGAGAAAAGAGGAATTTTTTTAATTTTCATTTCCATGTCAATATCCACGTGTCAAAATCTAATTGGATATATCAGCTATTGACGTGATGCTTACAAGCCACTGAATATTTTCTCATATATATATATATATATATACATACGAAAGCCAATAAACTTGAAACTTTTGCAAAATGTATGCTGGGATCCTTAAACTTTTTCTTGCAAATTAAATTATTTTCTTTTTTTGAATTGATCTGGAGACACACAACGCACACGTGGTCTTTAATATGTGGCATCCTACAAAGTTCGATGCCTAAGCGACACCAATTAGCCATAAACTATTCAATTTCCATTAAATTTGTGTCTGGTACAATGAAAACGGAATGAAATAACTTTCTATTTATTAAGTTTACGGGGTAGATACAATGAAGGTTCTTTTGCTTTGTTATGAGAAATGTATTGTGAAAATAGAATGGGATATTGATTCTAATGAATCTAATATAATATACAAATACACATTATAATTCATTTAGAAAAAATTATCCTAAAATCACAGTTAACTTATCAAAATTCATGATAATAATTAAAAATACCATCGATTATGTTGTTAAAAACCACTATTTTATTATAGAATGATTGTTATTGTCGTATTTTTAGATTGATGAACAATAAGCATTATTGTAAAACATTTTTAATTGAGGGTTAATACTACAAAAAACCCTAAACTAATATACCTATGATAAATTTACTCCAAACTAATTTTTTTATTATTAGAAATCCCAAATTGATACGTATCTATGACAAATTTATTCTAAACTAATTTTTTTATCATTAAAAATCTCAAAGCGATACCTTTATAACATATTTACCCTCCGTTAATATTTGTTAAATTGGGTTAATTTTACGAAAAACTATAAACTAGTAGAGATGTAACAAACAAATGGTAAAACCTTAAATTGGTACACATGTCAACTTATATGTGTCATTCAGCTTAGCAATATGATAATAAAATTTAACCTAAACTAATGGAAGGTAAATTAGTTATGGATGTACTAGTTTGAAATTTTTTATGGTGAGAAAGTCAGTTTGAGGTAAATTTATCATAGATATATGAATTTAGGATCTTTCATGATATTAACTCTTAATTATATAATTGAGCTTTAGATATAACTACCATACACTAACCCCTCTCCCTCGCACGCTTTGAAAACACTCCTTTAGTCTATTTTTTGGAAGATAGAGGGAGATTCTTGTTGGAGGATGTGGCCAAATGATAAAATTGGATGTAGGACAACGTCCAAGGAAGGCAATGACCCGCCACGAGCTTACTGCTCTCAGTCAGTCAAGGCGATGACTATCTTCACAATCACGGCATGATGCCTAATGCACTTGGAGTTCATTACAGATGAGCATCAAAATTAAGAAAAAAAAAACTGTCTTCCTTTTCTATTAATGTTTTAGTGAACGGATATCGTTACATTTTTCTGCACATTATGATCTCACTAGTAAATATACATGTGGATATTGCAGGACAAAAAATAACCAAAAGGACCAGATAGACAAATGACATCTGATGTTTTATTGTAATATTAACTTTTTTTTCGTAATTTTGACAATTTTTTGAATAGTAAGCAGCGTTGGCTAATTATCATTTATTTTAGCTAACAAAATGCGACAATAAAACCCACCCCATTGGTGGTTGCGTGGTTTGCGTTTGTGCGACTCACCCGCGACCTAGGGGAGGTGGGTCCCCTTGGGTTCCCCGGATTTACGCCGCCGGCTGTACGGCGGTCCTGGGTCAACAAAAAAAAATGTGACAATAAAATATGTGATGTCTTGTGAAGTTTTCATTATATAATATGATTGATGACTGATTCAAAGATATTAGCATTGTAACATTTGATGACAACATCGAAGTGGTGACATCGTCTTCTAAGGTACACCGATTTAAAAATATTCTTAAATTTGATTTCAAGCAAATATTTATGGATTAATTTGAATGAAATTCAAAGTGAAAAAGGAATTTTAAGTCTTACAAAGGGACACCTAAATGGATCGATGAGGAAAAGTAAAATAATATCCGATAATAATGTCTAGATAGTACCTTTTTATCTAAGACAAGAACATGTGACAATTTGATTGTACTTGAATTTTATTAGAAAAAGGATTGATCGAGGTAGATTTAAGTTAAGCTAATAAATGGACACAATAAATGGATTGAAAAGAAAGAAATAAATAAAATAAAATAAATTTTTTCTATAAAAATCAATGAGAATTAAAAGTATGCAAAAGATAACAAATACAATAATTTAAGAAAAAGGTAGAGAAATCTTGATAAAAAAAAAAAAACGAATTTGGTGGGGTGGCAGATTCGATTCCTAGCACCCCCATCCCCACAGACCGGGTGCTTTTATCACTGTGTCATGCATTAGTTGCCTTACAATATGCGACGTCTATATAGTCTGTTTGTAGAAAAGTGAGCATTGTGCAACCAATTGTTTACTGACACGTGGGGAATCAGGGTAGTTTATTTTTTGGTAAAGGCGAGAGAGTGGATCGATGTTGGGTTGAGTTTGGATCGAGAGAGGAGGGTGAATATGAGATAAGATGGTAGAGATCTGAAGGAACTCAAGGGAATCAGGGTAGTTGAACTGCACAGCCTCGTGAAATTTTGTAATTAGGAACTTCAACTTTTATGTTTGACGCTCGCTAAGCTTTGCGTGGTGAATATGATAAGAAATTATAGTACGCTCTATAATCACAATTATGTGATGACTAGGGTCAAAAAATAAAATGTAAGAAAACTTTTTAAATTGTTGGAAAATGATAAGGTGTTAGTGACTCATCCTATATTAGAATTTTTTCTATTTTGAACTATATTAGAACTTCTCACACGCAACAATTTCAAAAGTAACTTTTACCGAAAAAATTCAAAAGTAACTTAATTATTGATGATTGTTTTGGATGGGTCGGTTGCAAATAAATGTTGGAGCCATAGTATCAAAAGTGCATGGTTTGTCTGATAATAATATTATTTATGTCTTTAACCTTTTTCTTGTACTCGAGACATTCTCACCCATTACATGTGGTAAGAATAAAACAAAATAAAATAATATACTTGACATCTAAAGCAATGAGAGAGAGAGATTAACTCTTTTCTTGGACTCGAGATATTCTCACCCATTATATGTGATAAGAATAAAACAAAATAAAATAATAAACTTGCAACATCTGAAGGAGAGAGAGAGGGGGGAGGGGCAAGGGGCAAGAGCCAAATATTATTTTACAAAAAAAACTTACTTTTGGTTCCTATAGTCTTATTTTTACTTCGTTTTCTAATCAAGTTCTTATACTTTTAATTATCTAATGAGATCTTCCTATCGCAATTTTTTTAATCAAATCCCTTGGACACCAAATGTGTGGCCAAATCTAGCTGACATGACTATCAAGTGATGTCATAGTGAGTACAACATGATTAAATTCTTTTCAATATAGACATCCACAAGAGCGTCAACAATGGGTAATGAGTCATACTTCAATACTATCTATATTGGCTATTTTTTTCACACACGCATCCATATGTTTTTTCACATCATACTTTGGGGTCATTTGATGCCACATCTCCTGAATTTAGTTTGATTTTGTGTCAGATAGACTTGATTTGAAAATTTGTGAAACTAGAACTGCTTCATTGGACAAACTAGATGTACACAAATTTGTTTAGAGAAAGACGATAGATAAGATTTTTCGTCCACTTTATGTGAGGTTTAGAACTATTAATGCATTTTATTGCCATTTATTTCTTTTTGAGGTTTTGAAATACATGAATGTTATTTTTTATATTCTAATTACGTGTAGATTCAACTTTTAATTCCCTTGATTGAGAGAAAATTATAAACTATGCAAGATATGGTAGAAATTACACAAAAAAATCGTTAACCATGTGGGTAAATACTTCAAAATAATAGCGATATTTATTTCATTGGCAAATACTTGTGAGTTGAGTGACATTTCTTTTATAATTGAGAATGCTGCCCACTTCATTGAGATTTGCTTAACGTAAATATTTTTCTTTAGATATTTGGGTTGCATATGGAAAAAATTACAAGCTTGGTGAAGAAGTTGCTAACCTAATAAGGGGGTGACGGTACTTTTTGTTGATGAAAGTGTCTACGAGGGCTGACCACCGGGCCATGTCGGCCCAAGCGTGTGCCTGGGCCCCTTTTTTTCCGCTAAATTAATTTTTTTGAAAAAAGTACACGAGTTAAATTTAAAAATTGGATATTGAAAAACAAATTGCATGACATTGAAATACAATATTTGTTTATGCAATATCAATAACAATACATTAAACATTTAAAGTATGCGGCAATAGTATACTATAAAATTATTTAAAACTTGATATTAAGGAATAATACGAACAGCCTGACGTTCGTCCAGCTTGATCCACGTAACCAAGACAGTAGACACAACAAAAAAAGACAGGTGGCATGTCCTGTAATATTCATGGTCAACCCTGCTGGCTTGAAGAAGGAATCACTGTGGGAAGCAGTCGAAGGGTCAAAAGCACGTTACTTAGAAAGTACTCCCGCAAGCAATTTCTCCTTTTTGCAGCTTTGGGACACCGCTTTGAAATATCATAATGCACTTCGACCTGCCAGAATCATCAAAGCAACAACAGATATGAACCTTGCATGCATGCAGCTGTAGATATCACCATTGTTCCAGAGAGAGAGCGAGAGAGTACCTTAAACCTTTCTGGAGCTTTCTTGAGTTGGTTGAACACATTTCGCACGAATATCAATAAGTCTCCGACACAACTACCGTCATAGGGCTTGCGTCTGTGTAGACGTAGGTCGTCCATAAGACCTTTATCTATTTTCTCTATCCAATTCCCATCAAAAGCCAATTGCGCAATGTTGGCCAATGCTTTGAGAAAATCTGAATTGCCTTCTTCCGATTCTACTTCATTGCCGACGTCATGAAGAAAGGTCAGTCTCATTTTTGAACTCCAAAAAAATGGATGGTCCAGCACCTCCAATGCCGTTGGCCTGCTTAGTCATAAAAAGTAATTTACTATTGGCCCAACATTTCCAAGAAATCAATTACATGAACAATACTGAAAAGACCGACTACTTGAGTTTAAAAGCATCGCAAGTTTGGGATTCGCGCAATCTTTAAAACAATAAAAATTGCATTAGCTCAATAAAGAGTAATCAAAATGTCTGAAAATTTGCATGCACTTCACAACTCACAAGTCCAGGATGAAGGCAGTAGTTGTTTCACTACAACAAGAACCTACGAATTATTTACTCAAAAGTACCTTAAACTAGCAATCTAATCATCCTGTCCCTTGGATTCGTGCCATATGCTAAAACCCCCGGAATCTTCATACGAAATTCTCTTCGGTGCACGTATAGCAAATCTAATACTGCACTAGGAATGACTGGAATTTATTTGTTCATGGGTGGGTGACAAACTTATAACCCTAATAACTGGGCTTCCGGCAATGATCATCCTTCATTGGAATATCACAGTTGTCAAAGGGATTTAGGTTTTCACATGGTCAACCTTTTCTTCAGCTTCTATTGTCAATTGACAAAAGAAATGAGTGGTTTCTACACATTTTTTTATCATCAAGTGGAGCCCCACAGCAGGACAGATATAAGCCATGTTTGACGAATTTGAGGCCACCTTTAATACTCATGAGATTAAATGATCCAGTAAAATGAGATTTAGTCAACCAACAATGGTTCTAAAATCTATCAAATGGCTGAATGTAAATGGTAGTGATGCAAATTAAGGGTGCCAAAAAACTCACCTCAAATCGGGATCTTGGTCTAGTAAACGCGAAATAAGATCATGAGCTTCTGGCATGAATTCCACCCAAGAAAGGTCCTTTATGTCGCGATCAATGTTGAAGTCACGTTCTATAGGTTTACCAAATGGATGTTTTCCACGAGCGACACAAAAGAACAAGACACGTCCTAAACTAAACATATCCACTTTTTGCGTTTTGCGCCCACCAGGATAGAGCTGTTCAGGTGCTTGCCATCCTGTGATTCCACAAACTGCAAGAAAAACATCGAAGATCAATAAAAGGGCCCTCATCACTTGGACCATGTATAGATGGATATGATAGATTCACCAATCAAAGAAGGGACTATTAAATCTCCACAAACTTTACCACAACATACGAAGCAACACAAAGCAACCTAACTTTCAGCATGACGTTCTTCTTTAAAAGTAGAGATTGCTCAAATGAGTGAAATTATAGGTTTGAAATTTCTGGCCAGGAATCTGAAGATGATTTATCACTGTATAGATTCAGATTATGCACAGATCATTCTCTAAGAAAAGAAGATCAAAGGTCTGGATAAAGCTACTATGAGTACTTACCAGTAGCATGATTTCCCAAGGAAGATTTATCTTTCGAAAGGCATTTGCTAATTCCCATATCAGATAGCTTAGCACCAAACGAGGGATTCTTAGCAATCAAGACATTTTGAGGCTTTATGCCCCAATGGATCATTCCCAAGTTATGCAAATGGCTGAGTCCTGATACCACATCGCTGTATCATAATATAGAGAAGACATCATGACTTAAATCAACAATGTATCTAGAACCAAATAGTAGCCTCACCACATGAACACATTAGATACCTATACTAAGCCATATGAAATTAAGGAATTTCTCTAACACGCTAAGACCTAGTAAGGGTGCCAGAAGTACACTCGAGGTTAAAGAAAAACCTTTTGCAGGTTCTTTACGTAAACTTTACAATGAAAAATTCAGTACAAAATTTGATCACCATATCAATCACACCAACATTTACCGATTTGAGTGCATGAGGATTCTGCAGCATTCACGAATCAAAAAGAAAGAAGGTTTACTGATGTTATCAATATAGAAAAATCAATGGATTTATCACTACGTAATTGATGACACCTAATTGATTTCAATGAGAAGAAAACTGAGAGTTTAGCCTTGATAGTGGGATTGAACTTATCCTATAACTCTAGAAAGGAAGCTGCAAGGTTCAAAACTCAGCCCACGATGTTGATCGTATTAGGATCACCACAGTCAAGGTAGGGGCCTAATAATTCCCTGTATCATGCATCACTTTGAAGTTTTTGCAAGAGAGCTATTGAGTCCTTCCACTAGCACCCGATACCCAATTGAGCTAGTAAAGAAGAGTACATGAAGGTAGTGATCTCTATGAGATGCTTCTGAGTCAGGTAAAACAACTGTAAGCAAGCTAACTACTGTATATATATATATATCGATTGTAGGTGTGGCTATAAGCAAGATACTGCAATTATCTCTCTAACCATATCTTTTGGCACGTCGAAACATAAAAAATTACCTCATTAGTTTCAGTAACTGAGGCGAGGGATAACCATCTGCCGACCACAACTCAACATCCTGCATCTTATCCCTAACAGAACCCAATTTGATTTTATAAGCATTCATTGATGCTGAATCATCAGGGAACACAGAGTTATCAGAAGAATCTGAATGTGCTTGAATTAAATCATCTAAGCTGCAAATACAGTGCTCTAGTGCAAGATAGATGAATTTCGGGTCTTCCTCCATCCCATAATATCGAACAATATTTTCATGTTGGTCAGATAATATCAAATTCTGAATCTCTACCATGGCGACATCATGATGACCCCTGACAAGGCATTTCACTGCAGCACGTCGATCTTCATACATGCCCTCATAGACAATGGTCCCACTACTTCCCTTACCAATTTCTTTATCTGACACAAGGATTTTTTTTATCAATTTCCATTTAATGCCACCATCAGAATGGCTATCAAGCCACTTCAATTGGTCATCATTGCTCCTGATATTGTCAATCCCGCCTTCATTTCCTGAAAAGATATATTCCACCTTTCTGTCAAAAATTCTATAATTAATTTTCTCGGCATGATCTATTGAGAAACTGCCTACATGTATCCCGAAAAGCAAAACCATGAGTTTTGATATGAGATATGCTAAATGCCTTAAGTGAGTTAATTATGGGGCAATGTGGTAACACAGCAAAAACCCCTTTGGGAGGTGTGCGATTCAAGGACGAGTCATACGAAAGCTAATGGGCCTGTAACAACCCAGTTCAACGGATGCAAGGAGTAATTGTCGGGATGAGAGACAACTCAGTATGGGATGAGTCAAAGCGAATAATATCTCAAATAAATTAATTCAGGGTGTCACCCATAAGGTAAACATAGATAAAATTTCAGTGCATGAGATTGAAATTAAACTGATCATCTAGGTAACTACATGATGTCTTTGTGTTTTTTGAGGCCTTACGAGTGCCGGGAGAAGAGTGTTTTTGGGGTTTCTTGGTCTTAGAAGGAAAAAGATCGTTAACTTTCACTTTTTTAATGGCGGAGCTGAAGTCCTCCTTGAATATGTCCTTGTGGTAAGAAACCCACCAGTCGGTGAATTTGCTGGTAACTCCAGGATGGGGTCGAAACTCTTTGACGACATGCTGATTAAAAATATCATCCATAATTTGATGACAACATTCGAAGGGACTATTGCTGGTCGAGACGTAGTGGTTTCTCTTCCAGAATGGATACTCCATTGATTAGAGGATAGGCATAGGGATGCCCTGGGTAAGCCCAAATTGCCATGCACAATATTGCAGAGAGAACATTTCTAATCCAGGCTGGAGTCTCCCTTTCACCGACAACTATAGAGGAAGGTCCACAGGAGTAAGAACAAAGAGCCAGAATTTCTGTGTTCTGTTGGAGAAGACGAAGTTGAAGACATTGACAAAGTCGAGGACACGAAGAGGGCAGAAGTCAGCTGGGACAAGCACATGGTCATAGAAGCCAGCTCTGAAAGTACTGAAAAGAAGAAACACCTGCAGGAATGGTTTTGAGCCGGTAACTCTATAGTCTACACTCTTTGGTGTCTAGAAAATAAGGTTCAGCAGTAATATGTCTGGTGCGAGGCACGGCATGCTTGACGTCTGAAAACAAAGAAGGGAAAAACAACTTTGCCCATGCCTGAAGGACCTAGAAATGACCAAAGAAGACATCGAATTTGTCCCCATAGATGGACATAGCTGCGGGATTTAGGCCCCCGTAGATAACAGCTAGTATGAGAAGCCCCAAAGTGAAAAGCTTGGTCTCAGCAAGGTAAAAGGCCAGGTTTGCTAAATCCTTGGAAACTCTTAGCGACAGGTGAAAAAAGGACGTATTGGGACAGCCAAAACAACAAAAAGGCTGCATGCTCTTTCTTGGTAACTTCGCTTGAGTCCTTGTAAAAACGGCTCATAAAGGATTCGTAAGAGATATCCTTCATGCATTCGAAGTAGGTACATTTGGCTGAATCGGCAGAAGCCGGATTTTCACCCCATGGACTAAGCCAAGTGATAGCAAATAAATCTAAAAGGGTGATTGGAATCAGCCAAGAACGGAACAAGAAGACTGGAAGCTGGTTAGGCCACCCAGAAGACCCAAATCAAGGTTCTAGTCAAAACAAGAAAATTGGAGAGCCTCATCAATTTGGGTGGATTTCCAGGCTGATTCCTATTGGGAACTAATCCTTTATCCTTAAATACCATTAGAAGAACAAATGGTCAAAGGAAGGAAAAGCTCTGAATCATTGGAAAGGGGTGGTCCACACGAATTCACTAATGTGTTTCCACTGGAAAGGAAGTTTCTCTTCCTAGTATCAAGGAAAGCAACCTTGGAGGGACAAAGGAATTCGAGACTTGATAAAGCATGGGCCTGGTGGCTAGTAGGGGTCACTTCCAGAGTCATTAAGCAAACAGAGGAGACAATTACCGTTATCCTTATCTTCCTGGAGTTGGTCAAAGCAAAATGAAACGCCGAATGTGAATACGTTGTAGATTGCTTCTTGGGCTAATGTGTAAGACTTACTCTATGGCCCAAAAAAATTTGTAAAAATTTAACCAGTTCCAACAACAACAGCATAGCTTGAAATATTTCCTTAACCGCCTATCCTTGTGGTCTGGCAGATTTCTAGCGATGACCTCTTTCAGTGTTCTACATTTCAAGTTTGAACTCATACTTAATCTTATAGAACAACTCAGATAGAGCATACCTTCGTATATGGGTTTGATGCCCTTGAAGGAAGAACGTTTGGTTTTAGCTGGTTTGCTATAACGTTTGGTTTTAGCTGGTTTGCTATACTCCACCTGTGACAAAACTTGTGTAAGCATATGAATTTAATGCATCAAATAAGATTTCTACCATGTGTCAAATGTTTTTAAAGATAGATGCTTAGATTCAAACAGACTGAACATGAAAAAAGACCAAACGAGTTTTGAGATCTCATTGACATTATTGATCAGACTATGTACTTGGAAGAGTAGCTCGTCAAACAAGTCTAAATTACAAGAGAACAGTTTGGAGAATGGAATACCTTCTATAAGCCACTCCTCCCAATTTATTCACAGCACTTTGGATTTAGAATTAACTTGAACATAACAGAAGCACTACATAAAAAATTTAAGATACCAGTATAGCGGTCAGATCTTTCCGCACCTCAACAAGGTCTAAGATGCCAATACACCGTTCAATGTTCTGGATTGAGTACGTACGTAACAACACCGCCAGAAAGCATGATTATACTAACTGGCACAAATAGAACTCTTTGGTTGTGTATCGCAAAAAAATACTAAAAAAAGAAAAAAAAAATGCCCTTTTAAAGAAGAAAAAGAAGTAGAGTCCTTACATGTTTCTTCCCATTAAAGAAGTTGAAAGAAATATAAAGTCTTGAAGACTCAAATTTCATTTGACAAAATTATTCTGCATGTGTTAATGGGAGAAAATATCCTGTAAATCGTATTCATCGTGCCATGCATTTTTGTTTTTTTTAAGCAATTCATTCATGTTTGTAAAAATTCCAGACATGTCCAGTGGGAAAATCAATAGCGTTGGTTACCTCGGATGTGCTGTCCGCCTCAATTAGTGAACTGCTTTGCTCCTCGGAGAGATTCAGGTGTGAATCCACATAATAAAAATCATCAGGAATCATCAGACAGCCCTCAATTTTAATGTCTTTCAGCATCGTCAGTTTTGATAGATCGAGAAGTCTCTCAAGACTTCGACAGTATGAAACATTTAATGATGCTAAAAAGATCAAATTCTCCAGGTCATCCACCTGCTGCAGGTTGCAGTGAGATGCTCTGAAAACTCGCAAGGATTTGAACTTCCCAAGGCCTGGAACTTCATTCTTGCACGGTCAGCTCGAATTCTGACAGGAGCACCAAATACGAAAGATCTGGCATTGTCTGCGATTTGCAATGGTGAAGTGATAGAGTGAATAAACCTGGAGGAAGCCGTGGTAGCTTTTTTAAGTGAATGCAGCAAAGGGATAGCTTCCTGAGCTTATAAAGGTAATGCAACCCAACAGGTAGTAGTTGGATCTTTAACATGGATAGCTGCAATATCTTCAGCTCTAACAAACTCCCAAGCTGCAAAGTGCATTATTTCTCCTCAATTTTATCTTGAACTAGTAACACTGGTTCCTGGGATCCTTCACCCAAGAATAACTCCCCCAACTTACCAAACTACTGATGTCTGGGATCCTGTCCATCAATTTAGAACTAACAGATAGGCTTATTAAACTGGAAGGAAGTTCAGGCACTTCACGGAGCTGGTCACAATGAAGCAGATCAAGTGTTTGGAGATTGGGAAGTCCAGAAATGCTATCTGGTAGACCACAAATCCGAGAGTATCCAAGTTTCAATACCCTTAATGCAGAAAGCATCTTAATTTTTCTAGGAATTTTCCCCTCCAAACTCCGACATCAAGCGTGAAGCTCTTCAAGCCTCTTCAATTTCCATATAGCGCGAGGCAGCTTTCTTACAAAAGTAGAATCAATTTTGAGCACTCTTAAAAGATTTGACTTGTTGACAATATCAGGTAATTCATTAATCCCAGTGCTTGATAGGTCTAGTTCACTCAACAAAGCCAAAGTCCCAATGGACGTTGGCAAGCTCAATATTGACCTACAATTACTTATTGACAAGTATTGCAGCACTCTTAACTCTTCATGTCACGCCCCGATCCTCCGAGCGCGCGCACATCCCACTGCGGTCGATAGAAATGCGACTTCCCAGGACACGTCGCCGACCCATTCATTTTTATTATGCATACATAAGCGAAACAAATCCCCTGACAACATTTAACTTGGGATAGAAAAGCAGGCAATCAATCACGACCAATCAAGCTTTCTTATAAACACACAGGTTTATATACAATACCGGATTGTCTACAAAATAGATAGGCTCAATAACTAGGGAGCGTCCACATGACCAACTTGTCAAACACGTTCACCGATTCTTCAGCCTCCACCTTCCGAACTCCAGGACTTCCGGTCCTCCACGGCCGTCATCTAGGGACCTGAAATATTATCCCTGGCCCCAGGATGAGACTACGTCTCGGCGAGTCCTACCCTCTAAAACTCAATTAGGAAGAAAATACGCTTCGGGCGCTCTAGCCACACAAATAGGATAGAGGGCTTACCTTGCCTTAGTCCCTTTCGCACGTCGGTACAATTCATATTCAAGCAATGCTCGCACAAGCTGAAACTCGACATACCCATCGGTCTATCAATTCGAGTCAATCCAATTGATATCATACGATCCACACATCTATCAATTCATATCATCTATTAAACCATACCATCTATTCATCCATCAATACAATTATGGCTCGCACAAGCTGAAATGGATGCAATGCTCTCACAAGCTGATATAGATGGTAGCTCGCCTATGGTGATATATACATAGATGATAGCTCGCCTGGTGATATATGGATCGTTGCTCTCACAAGGTGATAAACGATCATTGCTCTCACAAGCTGATATATATATAGATCGTGCTCGCACAAGCTGATAAAACGATCTTAGTTCACCAGAAGCTGCCACAATATTCAATATAGTATACTATAGCTATATGTGCATATCATAATTGTTCGCCCAAGCTGATACATAAATATAAACAAATGCTCGCCAAAGCTGATAATTCAATAATAAACCAACTCATACCTCAATTCAATCAATCAATCAATCCAATCGATTCAAGCGGTCATACAAACCAATTACGGTGCTAAAAGCCAACACCGGGTATTTTCAAGTTAAATACCACAACTTCATCAATTTCACACAATTCCACAGTTTTGGAATTATTAACCATAATCATCAATCACTCAATTTCTCAATTTAAACATACAATTAACACAAACCAGACCGCCTTCTTTGCGATCGGCGCGAAATTCTAACGGCCAAGCCATCCAGGCATAATTTTCGAAATTATTAAATAATTAAATTTATTGTCAAAATTAAATAATTAAATATTATTTTATAATAATATAATTTAATAAAATAATATTTATAAATTCGAAATAATTATTTAATTAAAAATAATTAATTAGGGCTTAAACTATATTACACTAATTTAAACATACAATTAGCCCTAATTAAACATCAATTAAACTAATCATACAACTAATCTAATTTATATTAAAATAATCTAATTTAATCACATAAACCTAATTAGACTAATCTAAAACACCCCTTAAGCGTCATTAACTCACTAAGCAAGAATTAGAGGATAAACTCACCGGATTAACGTTCCGGCGAGTCCACGCGACGACGCCAAGGCGGGCGATAAACCTCAAGGCGGTGACACCAACCAAGGCCGGGAAGACACCTAAAACGGGCCTCGAAGACCTCACAGCTTTCTGGTTTTCTGCTTCAGATCTGGGCTGAACTGCAGAGAAGAAACCAGCAACTTCAAGCGAAAACGGGCCGATCGGAGCTCCGGCAGCGGGTGGTTGGCACCAATGGCTCCCAGGGGTCTTGGGGATCCTATAGGAGGTTGGGATGGGCAAAGGAAGGGTCGGAAAGGGGCGAAACAGCAAGAAAACGCGGAACAGGCGGAACAGGGCGGAACCAGACGGTCTGGCGAGCTGCAGCTTCTCTCAAGATTTCGGGACGACCGGAGAATCGTTCCGGCGAGCGGTGGGATGCTCCGGAACGGGCTGGATGTCCTCGTCACAGACGTGGGTGGAGCGTTCGCTGATTCATCCGGGAAGTCGACTTTTAACTCGAATCTTTGGCGAAAGGTCGGCTGGAGCAGAAACTGGAACGAGGAGAAAACAGGGGAGGAAAACGGCCGACGATGGCCTTCCGGGCGTGCGACGATGGAGGGGCTGGTGCTGCTCGGTTCCTCTGGTTTTGCTGAGCTTCTCTCCTTCAACACCAATGGAGAAAGCCTTGGATTAAGGGAGAAGAAGCTGCTGAAGAGTGGGGGGTCTCCTTGGGCTCTCTAGAGCTCAACACTTGCCATCTTCTCATTGGCTTTGCCCCCACCATGACATCACATGACCTCAGCCACTCTCTCTCCTCCAATCTTCCTCTACAAGCTTGGCAATAGGTGCAAAATATCCCTAGCCCCATGGCATACGAATTTTAGACATTTGTGCATCAAATTCAATCAATTCTCACTTAATTCCATCCAATTGAAGCTCAATTAAATTAACCCATGTGTCATCGGCCTTCTCATGACATTTCCCTGTCAAATGATCCAACTTGCATCCCAAAGATTCGATTAAAAACGGCCCTCTGACAATCCCGAACAAAAACGGCATTACTTTGCTTTTCCGCCAAAAATCTCGGTTTGTAGAAAAATCTTCTGGAGATGAGTCGACATTCCTAAAATGGTGTGACTTGACAGAACTTCCAATTTCTGTAATCGGGTTCAATTTCACGATTAAATTCAATCTAGCGCGACTTTAGCGCTTCCTAATCTACCGGGTAGTTTTTAGGAATTTTCTGTGCAATTGACCTATGGTTGATTATTCTCAAGCCACAAAGTGCATCTTCGACACCTTAGCGACTCTCAATTGTCGTAGAAATCTCGAGGTTTCAATTACGGATACGGGGTACCCAAAACGACAGAAGAATCGGTCTAGTGCCAGTCGACGAGGATATTGCGATCATGCGGAATCACCCACACTCTAATCACATATCTCAGTTGAATCGACCTATTACTGATCTCTATTCGATTCTGACAGTGTCGTAATGATCCTTGCAGATTAATACGGTCGAGTAGCCGATTCATGGTCGAATTCTCAAGTCTATTGCGTTTAGATTCCTTAACGGCTTCACCTGATAAACTAGTTATCTCGTGAGTGGCCAACTCAGAGAAGAAAGCTATAGACGCGAAGATGAAATGCCCGACTTATTTAATTGAAACCAGAATTGGAAAATCGGGATGTCACACTTCAGACATGGGAAGTTTAGTTATTTCTGTTCCATTCAGTGCGAGGACTTCTAGAGATTCTACATGGCTAATTGATTCGGGCAGCTGGGTCAATGAAAGACAGTTGCGAGGCCTTTGAATCTTTTAAGTTTTTGCAAATCACCGATGGAGGCAGGAATCTCTTGAATGGCAGTTTCATCTATAAGAATATCTTCCAAGGATGTGAGGGAACCCAGCCCATGGGGCAACTTTTTGAGTTCAGTGCAAAACCTTAAGTTTAGTGAAACCAAGCACTGCAGACTTTTTACCGATGAACCAATTTCATCCAACCACATGCATCTTTCAAGAATCAATCTCTCTAAACATTTGAAATGAGATAAGTCTGGGGTTTTGATCAAGTGAACACAACCGGTGAGGTTCAAAACTTTCAATTTCTTGGCTTTCTGTCATAAAGTAAAATAAGAAAAGAATTAACTTTTCAGCAACAATTTGACAAATGAAATTAAAAATAATATACTTCTCTACCTGGATTTGAATCCAACCATTCCATTTTTCATGGACCATGCTCCAAGAAAGATCTAGAATAACCAACTCCTCCAAATCCAAATTCTTAGCACGAAGATTCCAAGGACAACCTTGCCAATGGAGCCATCTTAAACTTGACAGACACCCCTTAAAATTTCCAGTGAGGTCCGCCTGATCCAATCAAAGGAATCTTATGCTTGACATCCCCGCAAAATGTGCTGGTCCAAAACTGTGATGTGACTGACTACCAAATTCAAGAAGAACTCCCTTAAGTATTTCCATTCCCTGCACGTGGAATATAGGATTTGGGTTACCAAGGGATTTCAAACTAAAGAAATCATTTTATTTAGGAATTTCACATAAAAAAAATGTTTTAAAATAAATTTCTTGAAAATGCTTGCTTACATCTCTCACAAAAACGAATGAACAAAATATTTTATATTGTCTATGAAAATATATACATAAATTGTTATCAACAATGAAAGATTTTCATTGACTAATTATTTCAAAAAATGTTAATGATCATTTTTAGGAAAATTTTTCAAATTTTATTTTTGTGGAACATATGCACCATAAGTATTTTTCCTCTATCAAAGAGGAACATGAGTTGTAAGGCATACAATCATAAGGTAAAAACATTGATGAATTTGTGTCTTACTTTTTTATTCTCAACCACATCCAAGGCTCTCTGGTGACTCCACAATCTACTGCACTTTTCAGGTTCAAGATTTTTCGGTAGGGCAATATCCCTACCTAGATCTTGAAGTTCATCGTGCATCCATAGCTTACCATTCTCAATCTTAACAATAGACAAGTCCACGAGCACCTTTAATACTGATTCGCTTGCAGGACCATGGTCAGACCACAGGTAGCATGCAACACTTTTGTCTTCTCCAATGAAGAAACAAGTAATGTCCAGAAATATCTGTCTTTGCTTCTTAGGTAATGAATCAATGATTACCTTCAATTTATGTTGAACTCGTGGCCGAGGTACTTCTTTCAACTCGTCTACTTTTTGCAACTCGTCTACTTTTTGCAACTTATTTAATGTCTGCTCCCACTTGCCCTTGGTTTTAGAATATAGATATGACCCGACAACATCAATTGTCGAAGGATGCCAGTCAATAGTTCATACTATTTCTTTGGACAGAGTATCGAATTCATTTGGAACAGGCCTCTCCTTGAAGGCTTGGGTGTGAAAAAGTTTAAGGGCATCACCTTTTTGCATGCCCATGACCTCATGAATTCGGGACTCTTCAAGCTTAGCTAAAGCTTGTACTTTTCTGGTGGTAATTATGATCCTGCTTCCGAGCCTAACCAATCAGGATTTCTTAGAATTTGTTCAAGTTGAAAGCTTGCTCCAACATCATCGAGAACAATAAGAAATTTCATGCAGACGAATTGATCTTTGAGAAGCTTGATCCTCTCTTCAAAAGAACTAATTTGTCCATGTGTTTCACCGAGAAGGTCAGAAAACAACCGATGTTGCAAAAATTTTAAACCTAGTTGTCTTTCTTCATATTCTCTAACGCTTTCCAAAAAGCTCCGGTCATCAAATTGACGAAACATTCTAGTGCAGATGAGCTTTGCAATTGTGGTCTTCCCGGTGCCCCTTATGCCATGTATTCCTACTACACGAACATCGCTAGATTTCTCATCTAGTAATTCCATAACTCTTTCCACATCATGCTCGATGTCAACAAGGTATCTGTTCAGCGCCCTCAACACATTTGCGACAAGTTCATCGATGAGTGAAGCATCTGTGCCGGAGCTGTATCACACGTGCCCATGGGCACAAGTCACGCACAGAGATTAATGTAAGTCCAACAATGTCGAAACTCTGAAGTAGTTAGCAAGAAAAAGTCCACGCTTTCCTTCAAAAAACTATCATACATCGATCAGCTTTAGACAAACAGGGCATGCAATTAGCTGCACGTGTTTTTGCTAAATCAACACAGACAAAGCACAGTACGATGGGATGCAAAGGTTGTCAGTTGCATCCACAGAAATTAAGCAAATCGGTACCACTCTACACTGGCATTTTCTTGCAAGAGTTAGATTTCCTGTGGATGCAGATTCCAAGAGGAAGAACCTTCTCCTGGACCATATTGACATGAAATCAAAACTATAACCGCTGCCTCCCATTTAATGCAGTGATCCAACATGGAAAAACTGAGTTATGAGATACGTGTAACGCTAGAACGCTGAAATTTGTCAACAAAACTGAAACATTAAGTAATGTGGCAAGCGGGGAGTAAGAATGTAGACAAGCGGATCATATTCAGTACCAGATCTGAGTGAGCTACAACAGGTATTGATACACCTAGCAGCATTAGTCTAATTAGATTAACTTAAATTGAAGTAATCGCTAGCTTGGGATTTGGATGCTAGGTTACTCTCAATCGAACTTACTCAATTACACTCACCGATTACTCGTCCCCCCTGAGATGGATCCCAAATGGATGAGAGCTTTCTTCCATTCCTGGAGGGTCTTTGGGTCTTCCTGTCTATGCCTGGCGATAACCTTTTCATAATCGGAGGATCCTTTTTTTACGACCGCTGGCGAGACGTTGAAGAAGACTGGCATGATGATCTGGCCCGTCGTCTTGTGGCACTTGTGGCACTTCACGATCTGAGCCAGCTTTGCGCGGCACGACATGCTCGACAGATAGTTCTCTGACAGGATCGGAATGGCGATCTTGGAATGCCTGATCGCTTGGGTAAGCGACGGCCCTTTCTCCTCTCCCACGGCAAGTTGGTCATCATCCCTTAACACACTGATCTCCGCTTGGCGGAGGCTACGGTAAAGATGATCCACAAAGTCATTGCAATCATCCTGTCCGCTGAAGCTAAAAAACACATCGTTTTCTCTTGTTTCGGAGGAACCTTGTCCACAGTTGCGAGAATCCTGGATGTCCATCTTCTTTCGAAACGAAATCAGTTTTCGTCCCTCTTCCCACTCTATTTCAAAGATCCCTCTCCCAGTTTCATACCCAGGGGAGTAGGCGTACGAAGCGGCTAAGAGAAGGAGGAGAAGGGGGCTAGGTTAGGGTTTTGGAAACTCGTCAAGGAAAGGAAGGAATCGGGCGAGACCGATGAAAATCCGCCATCGAAATCAGAGAATGAAGTGGGGGGAGACGAGAGGCGCTTCTTCTTTGGCTCCCGCCCAAAAAAAGAAACTTCGGAAGCGGTCCCTCGGATTCCTCTTATTTGCTATGCAGCCCCTCCTCCAGTCGGCGAACTCCAACTTAGGATTCGGTCCCTCATTTTCCTCTTATTTACGAACAGGGGTCCCGTGACTCTTTATTAGTTAAGCCTGACTCTTTGTTTGGGTTTAATTATGATATTGAATCCTACAAAAGATAGGTAACTAAACAAACGATCTTTGAATACGATGAAAATTAGAGCAATCATTTGAATGCTCAACTTATTATTCTAACCTGACGTGCAAAAAATGAAAAAAAATGAAAACTAATTCCTTAAAAGTTTAAAGAGAGGGAAACGGACATACAGGCAAGGCAATGATATAAAAGGGCACTGCCCCTTCGTAGCCAGCGACAGCCTGCTTGCCTACTCTTGTTGGTGGCCCTCATCACACTTTGCTTGGCTGTGACAAGGACTGCCACATCAACCACAAGGGTGTGCAACCCCAGCCGTCGACAATGGTAAATGGGGCCTCTCTCTCTAGTTTTTATTTCTTTGTATTTTAGTCTTTCTATTTGTAGCATTTTTTCGCGCAACATTTGCTAATGCAGGTGCATTAAAATTGGGTTAAGTATGATGAAAGTCTTAAAACTCGTAATGAAAATACAATTGAGTTTTGAATTGTTCAAAAGTACAGTTAAGTCTCAAAACTTGTCATAAAAATATATTCGAGTCATAAAACTTTCAAAAAGTGCAATTAAGTCCTAAAACTTGTCATGAAAGTGTAATCAAATCATAAAACTGGTCACACAAGTGAACAATCGAGTCCTAAAACATTCAAAAATGAATTTAACGAAAGGACTTGATTGGATCAATTTGATAAGTTTTAGGAATTAATTGTACTTTTGAAAGTTTTAGAATTCAATTGCACTTTTATGACAAGTTCTATGACTTAATTATACTTTTATAACAACTTTTAGAATTTCCAATACACTTATCCTATTAAAATCCATATCTTGTCGGCTTTGCCATTCTAAACCCATAACAACCAACCAATTTTTTAAATTTAAACTAACCCATGTGCGATTCAATCTATTAAAAATGAATTAAAAAATAGGTCTTTGACACCTCTCCCTAAACTCAATAACCCTTATCACAAGAAACACTAAAATAGTGAAAAACCTCAAATTGGTATACTTGTGTGAGATTTACCTCAAACTAATCTGTTAATCCCAAAAAACTCCAAATCGATATACCTGTGACAAATTTGCCCTCTGTTAGTTTCCGTTAAATTTGCCTATCAAATTACTGAGTTGAATGATACGTGATAATTAACAGCTATATCAGTCTATGAAGCACCGACACTCTCCAAGAGCTTTCTTATCGTGTTGGACACTTTAACACGTGTCCGACACTTTCGGACACTCTCCGACACTCGGTCAACATGTATCAGAAAATTTGACACCTGGTCAACTTTCTCATCACTCTCCGATACTCGAGTCGGAATTCTAACATACGAGTTTCCGACATGTGATTCCAATATCGAGGTCAATTTCAAAAATTAAATAAATTAGAGGTCAAAATATATATGTGAAAAAATAAAACACAATTATAAAAATAATAAATGGAGAAAGAAAAAAAACCTATTCTTCTTTTCTCTTTTGACTCCCACTTCCCATGATACGCAATTCACCCCTTAAGTTTTTTTGCTCCTCTTTCAACATATCTAACATGCGAATTCTTTATAATATGGATCGCTTGTTTTTTCTCCAAGTTTTATAAATTATTGAAATAAAGTTGAATTTGTCAAATTGAAATAATGAATGACACTAATAAATGGCGGACTAATGTTTTTAGTGTGTATTCATTCTAGGCTTATTTATTTATTTATGAATTTGATTCAAATTAATTTGATTGAAATAATTAAAAAAAATGATAATTTATTATGTATATAAAAATATATATTTAATATACAACGTATCCCAACGTGTAGGAATTCTCTGTTTTTTGAGAAACGACATGTCGACATATCGTATCGTATTGTGTCGTGTGTCACGTGTCGGTATCGATGCTACTTAGATACCAGTTTAGGGTTTTACCCTCCGTTTGTCACAATTGTGGCTGTTTTTTTTTTTTTTTTCGTGGTATTAATCTAATTTAACAAAAGCTAATAGAGGTAAATTTATCAAAAATGTATAGGTTTGGAGATCTTGGTGGTCAAAAATTAGTCTTGAATAAATTTATTACATTTCTATCAATTTGGGACTTTTGATTGTCAAAAAATTAGTTTATGCCGAATTTTCATAAGTATAGTGGTTTGAGGTATTTCGTGGTATTAACTTTTGAAACAGTCATACAAGTAAAAACCAGTAACTCACTTACTATCAAGCACACCGGTCCTCGATTATGGCTTCAAAGCAGCCTTGGTTGAGCAAGACATAGATGCTTTAAACCTCATTAGGAGCTGCTCCCTTCAAAATTAATGACTGAAACATAGTTTTTATTAAGAATTCTAGCTGCAGCAACCCCATTCATTTGGAGGTTAACTTGCTCAAGTATCGCCTCATTCCCTTCCTTTCAGATTTTGTATATTGTAGCATTCCACCCAAGTTGCAACTGAACAACTTTCGAGCTTTTTCCTTTCATCATCTGCAGGGCTCATGGAAACTCTTGATCCCATTCTTCAGCTTGTCTTTTTACTTTCAGCAGACTTAAAATTTATAGGATATTGAAAGAATTGTAACTCAAAGTTCTCTTCATATTATTCCCAGGCAACTTTTAAATCCTTAGTGGGGTTTCTCTGTGTCAAATTGGACCAGTAGAAGAATATTGAGTCAGTTTTATCCGTTTCAGACAGTCGTATTCTTTTTGTTCATAATTATCCAAGCATGGCAATTTCATGCTAGACAACGTGGATTTGTTCCATTGGTTAGCAAATTGTTATCTCCTGTTATACTTAATGATACTTTAATCCTCTTGATCAACCAAACATAGCCCAAAGGCCAAAAATAAAATTATCATTGGAGAACCATATTTGGAGGTGATTGAGGTGTGAGTTAACTATAAAATCACTGTGCAGATGGAACATCCTGTCAAGAAGACATTCCGCAGCATACATTTCCTCTAAGGTGAGAGTATCTTGACCGACCATTGTATTCCACACAATTTATTGTTCTAATCATCTTATTCATGTGGCTTAGTTGTGGGCATGTCGAGTAAGAACCCAAGCAGATACACAATCGAGAAGTTACTCAGATCAATCAAGACCTGGAACTATCTTGGTTCACCTTATGGAATTGTGAAATCCTACCATAAGAAGCTGCAGGAAATAAGCACTTATGTGGTGTGACTGGAGATGGCGTGAATGAAGCCCCTGCTTTGAACAAGGCGAACATTGGGATTGCGGTTGCTGATGTCACTGATGCTGCTAGAAGTGCTTGGACATTGTCCTCACTGAAACGGGCTCGAGTGTCATTATTACCTCTGTGCTGACCAGCTAGGCTATATTTCAAAGAAGGATTACACTGTTAGTGATTTGGATTGTGTTTCCAATGGATAATGCACCAAGGCTCTGCATATTGCTAATTGTGTTCCCAGCTTACTATGAGTTAAGACTAAAATTTTGCAGATTTATGCCATCTCCATTATGATTGGTATTGCGGTAAGTGTCCTACCTTAATGAAGACTCAAGATAATAAAGTATTCCCTCATGAAAGTTCATGCATCCAGTCTTTGCCAGTTTGGCTTTATGTTGATTGCTTTGATCTGGAAGTTTGACTTTGCACCCTTTATGGTTTTGATCATTGCCATATTAAACAATGATAAGATGATAGGTTTGTGTATTCTTGTACTCCCGGTTTTCAACATAGCAGATTAAGAAAGAAAAGTTTAAATAGTTTTGTGTACCAATCTCGGGAATGATCGTGACAATCTCTAGAGATTGAGTGAAGCCATCTCCCTAGCAAGAAAGCCGGAAGTTGAAAGAAATTTTGCTACCGGAATTGTTCATGGAGGTTACCTAGCACTAATAACTGTATTCTCTTGGGCCATGAAAGATGTGGGCTTCTCAATAAGAACCCGTTTCTTGTGTGGTTTTCTAGTTCTGTCTCTCTCGTATATGTTTTGTTTAATTATTGGAACCAGAAGTAATGAAATATCGCTACCCTATTCTATGGTGCAGGACAAGTTTGGTGTAAAAAATCAATCAGAAATAGCCTGATGAAATGATATCAGCCCTATATTTGCGAGTATAGTTAGCCTCTAATCTGTCACCAGATCGCACAGCTGGTCTTTTGTTGAACGCCCGGGACTTCTCTTGGTCAGCGCATTTGTAGCTGCTCAGCCGGTAAGAATTTCTGAGTCATAGTCTGTTCACCTTCTACTGGGAGCATAAGTTTGCTATGGTACTTTCTACTGACTAATTTCATTGGAATCCGGTTGAAATGAGAACTACAGATTCATTAGCTTTAACTGATGGTCAATGGTTAAAAGTCCTCACAAAAGTTTGGACAACCGATATCTTAATCACCATTCGCCAATATGCTTCCCTGATGCAAAATTTTTCATGGACAGGTTGCGACACTTAGCAGTTTATGCAAACAGGGGCTTCGCGAGGATAAAAGGAACTGGATGGGGGTGGGCCGGTGTCATCTGGCTTTACAGCTTGGTGACATATGTTCCGCTTGATATTCTTAAGTTTGTGATCCGCTACATTCTGAGCAGGAGAGCATGGAATTCCCTTTTGGAGAACAAGGTATTTCCACTAAGAAAGAGGCACCACCACGGATTATGTATTATGAAAAACCCCACATTGCATTAATTTTGGCTAATTTTATCACGCAGACTTGCCTTCACTTCTAAAAAAGACTATGGCAAAGAAGAGCGAGAAGCTCAGTGGGCAACTGCACAGAGGACTCTGCACGGCCTTCAGCCTCCTGAAAGCAGCAACCTATTCTCTGACAAGAGTAGCTACAGGGAACTTTCAGAGATTGCAGAGCAAGCCAAGCGACGAGCTGAGGTTGCGAGGTGAGCACCTTGATTCTCCTACTTCAACGCTCGTAAGAAAATGGTGTTATTTACTGAAAAACGTAGTTCCACCTTCTTCGCTTTTCGTACCTGTTTGCTTGCCTAATAACTAAAGTTCAAAGGCCGTGCTGTATTTAACTGAGTTTAGGTGCCTATTCTCTCGAAACAGAGTTTAAACCATTCGCTGCTAGCAATTCCTTTTCACCGTTTAGGTCCTACATGCGATGGTAAGACAAAGTGAATCTGTTGTTGCAGGCTTCGCGAGCTACACACTCTGAAGGCCATGTTGAATCCGTGGTCAAGCTCAAAGGCCTGGACATCGATTCCATTCAGCAGCATTACACATTCTGAAGGGCTTTTCATTCCAAGCAGAGGAGATCATATCGTGAGAAACGGAAAGTGGTCTTAAGGATTATGATGACGAAGCCGCCTATGAAGCTTTTATTAGTCTATAGGACGACAGAAACTGATGTCGCTAAAGGTCAGGGTCGTAGATTTTTGCTGTGACCAGTTTAATGCATGAGGGCTGCTTTCTCTTTTGACAGAACAAGATTTAACATTTCGTTTCAAAGTAGCCATGTTCAAGTCGGTTGGTGAATCTTACTTGGATCTTAATGATTATGTTTAGCTTGAAGCATGATCTTGTCAACAATTCTCGAGTGATCTGCCTGGCACAAGGAGAGATAAGGAAAAACAAAAGTTTTTGGCATTTTTTTTTTTTTTTTCAGAGCAAGAAAAGTTTTTGGCGTTTAGTAAGTCTTTTTTGTTTATGACAAAAAAAAGAAGAAGTCTTTTTCGTCAAATAAGTGACTACCAGAAAAGTCTCACGTGAGTCTCCGCGTTTCTCTTTTTCCTTTTGTGTGCAACCTAAGTATAGATGAGTTATTGTTCATACAATTCTAAACGCAAATGCACGTATCGAACAAGTAATATAATGATGAGAAAAAATATCGTCTCACGGAGATCGATGATTAATAAACTAATTAAATACTAAAATAGATTAATTTTAAAATTTATCTAACAAATCAAAATATAATTTAGAATAAATTAAAAACAAAACTTGAAAACTAAATGCAGTAAAATCAGTCAGATAAATATGTTAGAGCATCCGATTTCACCATAACCACTAGATATGAATTTCATATTGTTGTGAATACAAGAACGATATCAAACATGTGATAGCAGAATTTCCTAATCTATTTACTATCCTATCTCTAGGTATAGCAAACCTACTCAGCTTATTAATCCACTATATCTCTATGTGAATTAAAATAAACATGAGTGCATTAAAAACTATGAATATTCCTGGTTTACAATGAGTCTTTTGGATCACCTTATCACCAAAAGTTACACAAATAACGCGGTATATTTCTATCTACGTTTAATTCATAATTATATATTATAATGAGCAATTGCATATTATCACTTCTCAGTCTCAAACATGCACATTAGATCATTCAAGTGGTGGCCAGTCATTCAAAAGCATTAAACGCAATAATATATAACTCACATGAATGAAATCAATTGTAAAACATAAAAATTATGAAATTCATATTATCATGGTTAGGCTACATCATAGCTCTAACAAAAGAAAATTAGAACATAGTAGAATAAGAAATAAAAATATAAATCAAACCCAACATCTTGAATCAAAAAACAAGCATTATGTCACCACTTTTGTCTTCTCTTCAAAATACTTGAAAAACTCTCAGAATAATGAAAAACAATCTAACCCCAAAAACCTAGCTGCTCTCTCTCTCTTTCATATTTATAGGAAATCTAAAATATCTATCTCCCAACGCTTGCAGATAACATTAGTGAACAAAATCAATAATTTCCTGATTTGATATCCATCTTCCCTTTGCTTTGCTTTTATTTGAATTCTGATAGTTGTCATTCTTTTCCTTATCTTCTCCATATCTCATTATTTTGCATAAACAAAGAAAATTCAAATAATCAGAAGAAAATCCAAATATTTTCTCATAGATAATGCATTAATTGTTGCCTAAAATAGGTAAAATAACTCTATTTTTATAGAGTTATCAAACCCCCAAACTTAACATTTTTCTAGTCCTCGAGTAAAAGTAAGACATAATACATACTCAACCTAACAACTTTCTCCATGACATCTTTCCATAATTGCTCAAATTCACAATTCAAAGAAAAACACATATTTCATCCAAACATTGAAATCAATTTATAAGTTAAGACCAATTCTAACTATATGATCCAAGTGTGTGTGTGTGAGCCCTCATCTTTTTCGAATTATATGCAATCCAAATAAATTCACATTAACATGCAACCTCTAAAAAATTCTCAATAATTATGATCAAATCTCATAGGTTTGCTTTTCATTCCTCTCTCCACTAATGTAAGCTAATTATCCAACCAAAAATCAATAGAACTTTTCTCGGGTTGTAATGTAAGACTGGGCTAAAGATGAGATAACGTGAATTTTAAGCTCAAATCACCCATCAACACGTTGATTTCTAGGATCTAATTAGAGCCAATGTCACTGTCCAATTTCACTCCTTCAAGATAATTTTCTGCCGCCATATATCATCATTCCTTTTTTTCTTTCCTTTTTCTCTCTTTTTTTTTTTGAATTGCTTTATGGTGGAGTTTCTCCCAAAGTCCCTCATAATATAACATGAAAATTTCCAATCCATTGAGTATCCAAAAGGCTCACTCAATTGAAAGTTGGATATGGAACCATAAAAGTAATTTTTTTTTTTTTGACAATACACCCCCAAACAACCACTGCAATCACTTTTTTTTTTTTTTCCTTCTTTTTACTCCATCATTCCTCCCAAATTTCTATCAAGCTCAAATAATTTTTTATCCCAAAAGAAAATCAACGTATTCATAGGATATGGGATAATGATATAATTTAATCATGGCTAGGCTAAATATATATGAGTGCCAATGAAAAATTGGGTAATAATTAAGGCTCAACAGGGTGATTAGGGATAAATAAATAGGGTTGGCTTGAAAGGCTCAATTGATCCAAAAGTTGCCTATATGATTTTCTCAGTTAGATTTAGCTTAGGATTTCGCCTCAAGAGAAAATCAAACAAATTCTAACTATATGATCCAAGTGTGTGTGTGAGAGCCCTCATCTTTTTCGAATTATATGCAATCCAAATAAATTCACATTAACATGCAACCTCTAAAAAATTCTCAATAATTATGACCAAATCTCATAGGTTTGCTTTTCATTCCTCTCTCCACTAATGTAAGCTAATTATCCAACCAAAAATCAATAGGACTTTTCTCGGGTTGTAATGTAAGACTGGGCTAAAGATGAGATAACGTGAATTTTAAGCTCAAATCACCCATCAACACGTTGATTTCTAGGATCTAATTAGAGCCAATGTCACTGTCCAATTTCACTCCTTCAAGATAATTTTTCTGCCGCCATATATCATCATTCTTTTTTTCTTTCCTTTTCTCTCTTTTTTTTTTTTGAATTGCTTTATGGTGGAGTTTCTCCCAAAGTCCCTCATAATATAACATGAAAATTTCCAATCCATTGAGTATCCAAAAGGCTCACTCAATTGAAAGTTGGATATGGAACCATAAAAGTTTTTTTTTTTTTTTGACAATACACCCCCAAACAACCACTGCAATCACTTTTTTTTTCCTTCTTTTTACTCCATCATTCCTCCCAAATTTCTATCAAGCTCAAATAATTTTTTTTATCCCAAAAGAAAATCAACGTATTCATAGGATATGGGATAATGATATAATTTAATCATGGCTAGGCTAAATATATATGAGTGCCAATGAAAAATTGGGTAATAATTAAGGCTCAACAGGGTGATTAGGGATAAATAAATAGGGTTGGCTTGAAAGGCTCAATTGATCCAAAAATTGCCTATATGATTTTCTCAGTTAGATTTAGCTTAGGATTTCGCCTCAAGAGAAAATCAAACAAATTCTAACTATATGATCCAAGTGTGTGTGTGAGAGCCCTCATCTTTTCGAATTATATGCAATCCAAATAAATTCACATTAACATGCAACCTCTAAAAAATTCTCAATAATTATGACCAAATCTCATAGGTTTGCTTTTCATTCCTCTCTCCACTAATGTAAGCTAATTATCCAACCAAAAATCAATAGGACTTTTCTCGGGTTGTAATGTAAGACTGGGCTAAAGATGAGATAACGTGAATTTTAAGCTCAAATCACCCATCAACACGTTGATTTCTAGGATCTAATTAGAGCCAATGTCACTGTCCAATTTCACTCCTTCAAGATAATTTTTCTGCCGCCATATATCATCATTCTTTTTTTCTTTCCTTTTCTCTCTCTTTTTTTTTTTTTTTGAATTGCTTTATGGTGGAGTTTCTCCCAAAGTCCCTCATAATATAACATGAAAATTTCCAATCCATTGAGTATCCAAAAGGCTCACTCAATTGAAAGTTGGATATGGAACCATAAAAGTAATTTTTTTTTGACAATACACCCCCAAACAACCACTGCAATCACTTTTTTTTTCCTTCTTTTTACTCCATCATTCCTCCCAAATTTCTATCAAGCTCAAATAATTTTTTTTTATCCCAAAAAGAAAATCAACGTATTCATAGGATATGGGATAATGATATAATTTAATCATGGCTAGGCTAAATATATATGAGTGCCAATGAAAAATTGGGTAATAATTAAGGCTCAACAGGGTGATTAGGGATAAATAAATAGGGTTGGCTTGAAAGGCTCAATTGATCCAAAAATTGCCTATATGATTTTCTCAGTTAGATTTAGCTTAGGATTTCGCCTCAAGAGAAAATCAAACAAATTCTAACTATATGATCCAAGTGTGTGTGTGAGAGCCCTCATCTTTTTCGAATTATATGCAATCCAAATAAATTCACATTAACATGCAACCTCTAAAAAATTCTCAATAATTATGACCAAATCTCATAGGTTTGCTTTTCATTCCTCTCTCCACTAATGTAAGCTAATTATCCAACCAAAAATCAATAGGACTTTTCTCGGGTTGTAATGTAAGACTGGGCTAAAGATGAGATAACGTGAATTTTAAGCTCAAATCACCCATCAACACGTTGATTTCTAGGATCTAATTAGAGCCAATGTCACTGTCCAATTTCACTCCTTCAAGATAATTTTTCTGCCGCCATATATCATCATTCTTTTTTTTTTCTTTCCTTTTCTCTCTTTTTTTTTTTTTTTGAATTGCTTTATGGTGGAGTTTCTCCCAAAGTCCCTCATAATATAACATGAAAATTTCCAATCCATTGAGTATCCAAAAGGCTCACTCAATTGAAAGTTGGATATGGAACCATAAAAGTAATTTTTTTTTTTGACAATACACCCCCAAACAACCACTGCAATCACTTTTTTTTTCCTTCTTTTTACTCCATCATTCCTCCCAAATTTCTATCAAGCTCAAATAATTTTTTTTATCCCAAAAGAAAATCAACGTATTCATAGGATATGGGATAATGATATAATTTAATCATGGCTAGGCTAAATATATATGAGTGCCAATGAAAAATTGGGTAATAATTAAGGCTCAACAGGGTGATTAGGGATAAATAAATAGGGTTGGCTTGAAAGGCTCAATTGATCCAAAAATTGCCTATATGATTTTCTCAGTTAGATTTAGCTTAGGATTTCGCCTCAAGAGAAAATCAAACAAATTCTAACTATATGATCCAAGTGTGTGTGTGAGAGCCCTCATCTTTTTCGAATTATATGCAATCCAAATAAATTCACATTAACATGCAACCTCTAAAAATTCTCAATAATTATGACCAAATCTCATAGGTTTGCTTTTCATTCCTCTCTCCACTAATGTAAGCTAATTATCCAACCAAAAATCAATAGGACTTTTCTCGGGTTGTAATGTAAGACTGGGCTAAAGATGAGATAACGTGAATTTTAAGCTCAAATCACCCATCAACACGTTGATTTCTAGGATCTAATTAGAGCCAATGTCACTGTCCAATTTCACTCCTTCAAGATAATTTTTCTGCCGCCATATATCATCATTTTTTTTTTTTTTTTTCTCTCTCTTTTTTTTTTTTTGAATTGCTTTATGGTGGAGTTTCTCCCAAAGTCCCTCATAATATAACATGAAAATTTCCAATCCATTGAGTATCCAAAAGGCTCACTCAATTGAAAGTTGGATATGGAACCATAAAAGTAATTTTTTTTTTTTTTTGACAATACACCCCCAAACAACCACTGCAATCACTTTTTTTTTCCTTCTTTTTACTCCATCATTCCTCCCAAATTTCTATCAAGCTCAAATAATTTTTTTTATCCCAAAAGAAAATCAACGTATTCATAGGATATGGGATAATGATATAATTTAATCATGGCTAGGCTAAATATATATGAGTGCCAATGAAAAATTGGGTAATAATTAAGGCTCAACAGGGTGATTAGGGATAAATAAATAGGGTTGGCTTGAAAGGCTCAATTGATCCAAAAATTGCCTATATGATTTTCTCAGTTAGATTTAGCTTAGGATTTCGCCTCAAGAGAAAATCAAACAAATTCTAACTATATGATCCAAGTGTGTGTGTGAGAGCCCTCATCTTTTTCGAATTATATGCAATCCAAATAAATTCACATTAACATGCAACCTCTAAAAAATTCTCAATAATTATGACCAAATCTCATAGGTTTGCTTTTCATTCCTCTCTCCACTAATGTAAGCTAATTATCCAACCAAAAATCAATAGGACTTTTCTCGGGTTGTAATGTAAGACTGGGCTAAAGATGAGATAACGTGAATTTTAAGCTCAAATCACCCATCAACACGTTGATTTCTAGGATCTAATTAGAGCCAATGTCACTGTCCAATTTCACTCCTTCAAGATAATTTTTCTGCCGCCATATATCATCATTCTTTTTTTTCTTTCCTTTTTCTCTCTTTTTTTTTTTTTGAATTGCTTTATGGTGGAGTTTCTCCCAAAGTCCCTCATAATATAACATGAAAATTTCCAATCCATTGAGTATCCAAAAGGCTCACTCAATTGAAAGTTGGATATGGAACCATAAAAGTAATTTTTTTTTTTTTGACAATACACCCCCAAACAACCACTGCAATCACTTTTTTTTTCCTTCTTTTACTCCATCATTCCTCCCAAATTTCTATCAAGCTCAAATAATTTTTTTTATCCCAAAAGAAAATCAACGTATTCATAGGATATGGGATAATGATATAATTTAATCATGGCTAGGCTAAATATATATGAGTGCCAATGAAAAATTGGGTAATAATTAAGGCTCAACAGGGTGATTAGGGATAAATAAATAGGGTTGGCTTGAAAGGCTCAATTGATCCAAAAATTGCCTATATGATTTTCTCAGTTAGATTTAGCTTAGGATTTCGCCTCAAGAGAAAATCAAACAAATTCTAACTATATGATCCAAGTGTGTGTGTGAGAGCCCTCATCTTTTTCGAATTATATGCAATCCAAATAAATTCACATTAACATGCAACCTCTAAAAAATTCTCAATAATTATGACCAAATCTCATAGGTTTGCTTTTCATTCCTCTCTCCACTAATGTAAGCTAATTATCCAACCAAAAATCAATAGGACTTTTCTCGGGTTGTAATGTAAGACTGGGCTAAAGATGAGATAACGTGAATTTTAAGCTCAAATCACCCATCAACACGTTGATTTCTAGGATCTAATTAGAGCCAATGTCACTGTCCAATTTCACTCCTTCAAGATAATTTTTCTGCCGCCATATATCATCATTCTTTTTTTTTTTTCTTTCCTTTTCTCTCTCTCTTTTTTTTTTTAGAATTGCTTTATGGTGGAGTTTCTCCCAAAGTCCCTCATAATATAACATGAAAATTTCCAATCCATTGAGTATCCAAAAGGCTCACTCAATTGAAAGTTGGATATGGAACCATAAAAGTAATTTTTTTTTTTGACAATACACCCCCAAACAACCACTGCAATCACTTTTTTTTTCCTTCTTTTTACTCCATCATTCCTCCCAAATTTCTATCAAGCTCAAATAATTTTTTTTTTATCCCAAAAGAAAATCAACGTATTCATAGGATATGGGATAATGATATAATTTAATCATGGCTAGGCTAAATATATATGAGTGCCAATGAAAAATTGGGTAATAATTAAGGCTCAACAGGGTGATTAGGGATAAATAAATAGGGTTGGCTTGAAAGGCTCAATTGATCCAAAAATTGCCTATATGATTTTCTCAGTTAGATTTAGCTTAGGATTTCGCCTCAAGAGAAAATCAAACAAATTCTAACTATATGATCCAAGTGTGTGTGTGAGAGCCCTCATCTTTTTCGAATTATATGCAATCCAAATAAATTCACATTAACATGCAACCTCTAAAAAATTCTCAATAATTATGACCAAATCTCATAGGTTTGCTTTTCATTCCTCTCTCCACTAATGTAAGCTAATTATCCAACCAAAAATCAATAGGACTTTTCTCGGGTTGTAATGTAAGACTGGGCTAAAGATGAGATAACGTGAATTTTAAGCTCAAATCACCCATCAACACGTTGATTTCTAGGATCTAATTAGAGCCAATGTCACTGTCCAATTTCACTCCTTCAAGATAATTTTTCTGCCGCCATATATCATCATTCTTTTTTTTTCTTTCCTTTTCTCTCTCTTTTTTTTTTTTTTTGAATTGCTTTATGGTGGAGTTTCTCCCAAAGTCCCTCATAATATAACATGAAAATTTCCAATCCATTGAGTATCCAAAAGGCTCACTCAATTGAAAGTTGGATATGGAACCATAAAAGTAATTTTTTTTTTTTTGACAATACACCCCCAAACAACCACTGCAATCACTTTTTTTTTCCTTCTTTTTACTCCATCATTCCTCCCAAATTTCTATCAAGCTCAAATAATTTTTTTTATCCCAAAAGAAAATCAACGTATTCATAGGATATGGGATAATGATATAATTTAATCATGGCTAGGCTAAATATATATGAGTGCCAATGAAAAATTGGGTAATAATTAAGGCTCAACAGGGTGATTAGGGATAAATAAATAGGGTTGGCTTGAAAGGCTCAATTGATCCAAAAATTGCCTATATGATTTTCTCAGTTAGATTTAGCTTAGGATTTCGCCTCAAGAGAAAATCAAACAAATTCTAACTATATGATCCAAGTGTGTGTGTGAGAGCCCTCATCTTTTTCGAATTATATGCAATCCAAATAAATTCACATTAACATGCAACCTCTAAAAAATTCTCAATAATTATGACCAAATCTCATAGGTTTGCTTTTCATTCCTCTCTCCACTAATGTAAGCTAATTATCCAACCAAAAATCAATAGGACTTTTCTCGGGTTGTAATGTAAGACTGGGCTAAAGATGAGATAACGTGAATTTTAAGCTCAAATCACCCATCAACACGTTGATTTCTAGGATCTAATTAGAGCCAATGTCACTGTCCAATTTCACTCCTTCAAGATAATTTTTCTGCCGCCATATATCATCATTCATTTTTTTTTTCTTTCCTTTCTCTCTCTTTTTTTTTTTTTTTGAATTGCTTTATGGTGGAGTTTCTCCCAAAGTCCCTCATAATATAACATGAAAATTTCCAATCCATTGAGTATCCAAAAGGCTCACTCAATTGAAAGTTGGATATGGAACCATAAAAGTAATTTTTTTTTTTTGACAATACACCCCCAAACAACCACTGCAATCACTTTTTTTTTTTCCTTCTTTTTACTCCATCATTCCTCCCAAATTTCTATCAAGCTCAAATAATTTTTTTTATCCCAAAAGAAAATCAACGTATTCATAGGATATGGGATAATGATATAATTTAATCATGGCTAGGCTAAATATATATGAGTGCCAATGAAAAATTGGGTAATAATTAAGGCTCAACAGGGTGATTAGGGATAAATAAATAGGGTTGGCTTGAAAGGCTCAATTGATCCAAAAATTGCCTATATGATTTTCTCAGTTAGATTTAGCTTAGGATTTCGCCTCAAGAGAAAATCAAACAAATTCTAACTATATGATCCAAGTGTGTGTGTGAGAGCCCTCATCTTTTCGAATTATATGCAATCCAAATAAATTCACATTAACATGCAACCTCTAAAAAATTCTCAATAATTATGACCAAATCTCATAGGTTTGCTTTTCATTCCTCTCTCCACTAATGTAAGCTAATTATCCAACCAAAAATCAATAGGACTTTTCGGGTTGTAATGTAAGACTGGGCTAAAGATGAGATAACGTGAATTTTAAGCTCAAATCACCCATCAACACGTTGATTTCTAGGATCTAATTAGAGCCAATGTCACTGTCCAATTTCACTCCTTCAAGATAATTTTTCTGCCGCCATATATCATCATTCATTTTTTTTTCTTTCCTTTTCTCTCTTTTTTTTTTTTGAATTGCTTTATGGTGGAGTTTCTCCCAAAGTCCCTCATAATATAACATGAAAATTTCCAATCCATTGAGTATCCAAAAGGCTCACTCAATTGAAAGTTGGATATGGAACCATAAAAGTAATTTTTTTTTTTGACAATACACCCCCAAACAACCACTGCAATCACTTTTTTTCCTTCTTTTTACTCCATCATTCCTCCCAAATTTCTATCAAGCTCAAATAATTTTTTTTATCCCAAAAGAAAATCAACGTATTCATAGGATATGGGATAATGATATAATTTAATCATGGCTAGGCTAAATATATATGAGTGCCAATGAAAAATTGGGTAATAATTAAGGCTCAACAGGGTGATTAGGGATAAATAAATAGGGTTGGCTTGAAAGGCTCAATTGATCCAAAAATTGCCTATATGATTTTCTCAGTTAGATTTAGCTTAGGATTTCGCCTCAAGAGAAAATCAAACAAATTCTAACTATATGATCCAAGTGTGTGTGTGAGAGCCCTCATCTTTTTCGAATTATATGCAATCCAAATAAATTCACATTAACATGCAACCTCTAAAAAATTCTCAATAATTATGACCAAATCTCATAGGTTTGCTTTTCATTCCTCTCTCCACTAATGTAAGCTAATTATCCAACCAAAAATCAATAGGACTTTTCTCGGGTTGTAATGTAAGACTGGGCTAAAGATGAGATAACGTGAATTTTAAGCTCAAATCACCCATCAACACGTTGATTTCTAGGATCTAATTAGAGCCAATGTCACTGTCCAATTTCACTCCTTCAAGATAATTTTTCTGCCGCCATATATCATCATTCTTTTTTTTCTTTCCTTTTTCTCTCTTTTTTTTTTTTTGAATTGCTTTATGGTGGAGTTTCTCCCAAAGTCCCTCATAATATAACATGAAAATTTCCAATCCATTGAGTATCCAAAAGGCTCACTCAATTGAAAGTTGGATATGGAACCATAAAAGTAATTTTTTTTTTTTGACAATACACCCCCAAACAACCACTGCAATCACTTTTTTTTTTCCTTCTTTTTACTCCTTCATTCCTCCCAAATTTCTATCAAGCTCAAATAATTTTTTTTATCCCAAAAGAAAATCAACGTATTCATAGGATATGGGATAATGATATAATTTAATCATGGCTAGGCTAAATATATATGAGTGCCAATGAAAAATTGGGTAATAATTAAGGCTCAACAGGGTGATTAGGGATAAATAAATAGGGTTGGCTTGAAAGGCTCAATTGATCCAAAAATTGCCTATATGATTTTCTCAGTTAGATTTAGCTTAGGATTTCGCCTCAAGAGAAAATCAAACAAATTCTAACTATATGATCCAAGTGTGTGTGTGAGAGCCCTCATCTTTTCGAATTATATGCAATCCAAATAAATTCACATTAACATGCAACCTCTAAAAAATTCTCAATAATTATGACCAAATCTCATAGGTTTGCTTTTCATTCCTCTCTCCACTAATGTAAGCTAATTATCCAACCAAAAATCAATAGGACTTTTCTCGGGTTGTAATGTAAGACTGGGCTAAAGATGAGATAACGTGAATTTTAAGCTCAAATCACCCATCAACACGTTGATTTCTAGGATCTAATTAGAGCCAATGTCACTGTCCAATTTCACTCCTTCAAGATAATTTTTCTGCCGCCATATATCATCATTCTTTTTTTCTTTCCTTTTCTCTCTCTCTTTTTTTTTTTTGAATTGCTTTATGGTGGAGTTTCTCCCAAAGTCCCTCATAATATAACATGAAAATTTCCAATCCATTGAGTATCCAAAAGGCTCACTCAATTGAAAGTTGGATATGGAACCATAAAAGTAATTTTTTTTTTTTTTTTTGACAATACACCCCCAAACAACCACTGCAATCACTTTTTTTTTTTTTCCTTCTTTTTACTCCATCATTCCTCCCAAATTTCTATCAAGCTCAAATAATTTTTTTTTTTTATCCCAAAAGAAAATCAACGTATTCATAGGATATGGGATAATGATATAATTTAATCATGGCTAGGCTAAATATATATGAGTGCCAATGAAAAATTGGGTAATAATTAAGGCTCAACAGGGTGATTAGGGATAAATAAATAGGGTTGGCTTGAAAGGCTCAATTGATCCAAAAATTGCCTATATGATTTTCTCAGTTAGATTTAGCTTAGGATTTCGCCTCAAGAGAAAATCAAACAAATTCTAACTATATGATCCAAGTGTGTGTGTGAGAGCCCTCATCTTTTTCGAATTATATGCAATCCAAATAAATTCACATTAACATGCAACCTCTAAAAAATTCTCAATAATTATGACCAAATCTCATAGGTTTGCTTTTCATTCCTCTCTCCACTAATGTAAGCTAATTATCCAACCAAAAATCAATAGGACTTTTCTCGGGTTGTAATGTAAGACTGGGCTAAAGATGAGATAACGTGAATTTTAAGCTCAAATCACCCATCAACACGTTGATTTCTAGGATCTAATTAGAGCCAATGTCACTGTCCAATTTCACTCCTTCAAGATAATTTTTCTGCCGCCATATATCATCATTCTTTTTTTCTTTCCTTTTTTCTCTCTTTTTTTTTTTTTGAATTGCTTTATGGTGGAGTTTCTCCCAAAGTCCCTCATAATATAACATGAAAATTTCCAATCCATTGAGTATCCAAAAGGCTCACTCAATTGAAAGTTGGATATGGAACCATAAAAGTAATTTTTTTTTTTGACAATACACCCCCAAACAACCACTGCAATCACTTTTTTTTTTCCTTCTTTTTACTCCATCATTCCTCCCAAATTTCTATCAAGCTCAAATAATTTTTTTTATCCCAAAAGAAAATCAACGTATTCATAGGATATGGGATAATGATATAATTTAATCATGGCTAGGCTAAATATATATGAGTGCCAATGAAAAATTGGGTAATAATTAAGGCTCAACAGGGTGATTAGGGATAAATAAATAGGGTTGGCTTGAAAGGCTCAATTGATCCAAAAATTGCCTATATGATTTTCTCAGTTAGATTTAGCTTAGGATTTCGCCTCAAGAGAAAATCAAACAAATTCTAACTATATGATCCAAGTGTGTGTGTGAGAGCCCTCATCTTTTTCGAATTATATGCAATCCAAATAAATTCACATTAACATGCAACCTCTAAAAAATTCTCAATAATTATGACCAAATCTCATAGGTTTGCTTTTCATTCCTCTCTCCACTAATGTAAGCTAATTATCCAACCAAAAATCAATAGGACTTTTCTCGGGTTGTAATGTAAGACTGGGCTAAAGATGAGATAACGTGAATTTTAAGCTCAAATCACCCATCAACACGTTGATTTCTAGGATCTAATTAGAGCCAATGTCACTGTCCAATTTCACTCCTTCAAGATAATTTTTCTGCCGCCATATATCATCATTCTTTTTTTTTCTTTCCTTTTCTCTCTTTTTTTTTTTTGAATTGCTTTATGGTGGAGTTTCTCCCAAAGTCCCTCATAATATAACATGAAAATTTCCAATCCATTGAGTATCCAAAAGGCTCACTCAATTGAAAGTTGGATATGGAACCATAAAAGTAATTTTTTTTTTTTTTTGACAATACACCCCCAAACAACCACTGCAATCACTTTTTTTTTCCTTCTTTTTACTCCATCATTCCTCCCAAATTTCTATCAAGCTCAAATAATTTTTTTTTTATCCCAAAAGAAAATCAACGTATTCATAGGATATGGGATAATGATATAATTTAATCATGGCTAGGCTAAATATATATGAGTGCCAATGAAAAATTGGGTAATAATTAAGGCTCAACAGGGTGATTAGGGATAAATAAATAGGGTTGGCTTGAAAGGCTCAATTGATCCAAAAATTGCCTATATGATTTTCTCAGTTAGATTTAGCTTAGGATTTCGCCTCAAGAGAAAATCAAACAAATTCTAACTATATGATCCAAGTGTGTGTGTGAGAGCCCTCATCTTTTTCGAATTATATGCAATCCAAATAAATTCACATTAACATGCAACCTCTAAAAATTCTCAATAATTATGACCAAATCTCATAGGTTTGCTTTTCATTCCTCTCTCCACTAATGTAAGCTAATTATCCAACCAAAAATCAATAGGACTTTTCTCGGGTTGTAATGTAAGACTGGGCTAAAGATGAGATAACGTGAATTTTAAGCTCAAATCACCCATCAACACGTTGATTTCTAGGATCTAATTAGAGCCAATGTCACTGTCCAATTTCACTCCTTCAAGATAATTTTTCTGCCGCCATATATCATCATTCTTTTTTTCTTTCCTTTTCTCTCTCTTTTTTTTTTTTTGAATTGCTTTATGGTGGAGTTTCTCCCAAAGTCCCTCATAATATAACATGAAAATTTCCAATCCATTGAGTATCCAAAAGGCTCACTCAATTGAAAGTTGGATATGGAACCATAAAAGTATTTTTTTTTTTTTTTTGACAATACACCCCCAAACAACCACTGCAATCACTTTTTTTTTCCTTCTTTTTACTCCATCATTCCTCCCAAATTTCTATCAAGCTCAAATAATTTTTTTTATCCCAAAAGAAAATCAACGTATTCATAGGATATGGGATAATGATATAATTTAATCATGGCTAGGCTAAATATATATGAGTGCCAATGAAAAATTGGGTAATAATTAAGGCTCAACAGGGTGATTAGGGATAAATAAATAGGGTTGGCTTGAAAGGCTCAATTGATCCAAAAATTGCCTATATGATTTTCTCAGTTAGATTTAGCTTAGGATTTCGCCTCAAGAGAAAATCAAACAAATTCTAACTATATGATCCAAGTGTGTGTGTGAGAGCCCTCATCTTTTTCGAATTATATGCAATCCAAATAAATTCACATTAACATGCAACCTCTAAAAAATTCTCAATAATTATGACCAAATCTCATAGGTTTGCTTTTCATTCCTCTCTCCACTAATGTAAGCTAATTATCCAACCAAAAATCAATAGGACTTTTCTCGGGTTGTAATGTAAGACTGGGCTAAAGATGAGATAACGTGAATTTTAAGCTCAAATCACCCATCAACACGTTGATTTCTAGGATCTAATTAGAGCCAATGTCACTGTCCAATTTCACTCCTTCAAGATAATTTTTCTGCCGCCATATATCATCATTCTTTTTTTTTCTTTCCTTTTCTCTCTTTTTTTTTTTTGAATTGCTTTATGGTGGAGTTTCTCCCAAAGTCCCTCATAATATAACATGAAAATTTCCAATCCATTGAGTATCCAAAAGGCTCACTCAATTGAAAGTTGGATATGGAACCATAAAAGTAATTTTTTTTTTTTTTTGACAATACACCCCCAAACAACCACTGCAATCACTTTTTTTTTCCTTCTTTTTACTCCATCATTCCTCCCAAATTTCTATCAAGCTCAAATAATTTTTTTTTTATCCCAAAAGAAAATCAACGTATTCATAGGATATGGGATAATGATATAATTTAATCATGGCTAGGCTAAATATATATGAGTGCCAATGAAAAATTGGGTAATAATTAAGGCTCAACAGGGTGATTAGGGATAAATAAATAGGGTTGGCTTGAAAGGCTCAATTGATCCAAAAATTGCCTATATGATTTTCTCAGTTAGATTTAGCTTAGGATTTCGCCTCAAGAGAAAATCAAACAAATTCTAACTATATGATCCAAGTGTGTGTGTGAGAGCCCTCATCTTTTTCGAATTATATGCAATCCAAATAAATTCACATTAACATGCAACCTCTAAAAAATTCTCAATAATTATGACCAAATCTCATAGGTTTGCTTTTCATTCCTCTCTCCACTAATGTAAGCTAATTATCCAACCAAAAATCAATAGGACTTTTCTCGGGTTGTAATGTAAGACTGGGCTAAAGATGAGATAACGTGAATTTTAAGCTCAAATCACCCATCAACACGTTGATTTCTAGGATCTAATTAGAGCCAATGTCACTGTCCAATTTCACTCCTTCAAGATAATTTTTCTGCCGCCATATATCATCATTCTTTTTTTTTTCTTTCCTTTTCTCTCTCTTTTTTTTTTTTTGAATTGCTTTATGGTGGAGTTTCTCCCAAAGTCCCTCATAATATAACATGAAAATTTCCAATCCATTGAGTATCCAAAAGGCTCACTCAATTGAAAGTTGGATATGGAACCATAAAAGTAATTTTTTTTTTTTTGACAATACACCCCCAAACAACCACTGCAATCACTTTTTTTTTCCTTCTTTTACTCCATCATTCCTCCCAAATTTCTATCAAGCTCAAATAATTTTTTTTATCCCAAAAGAAAATCAACGTATTCATAGGATATGGGATAATGATATAATTTAATCATGGCTAGGCTAAATATATATGAGTGCCAATGAAAAATTGGGTAATAATTAAGGCTCAACAGGGTGATTAGGGATAAATAAATAGGGTTGGCTTGAAAGGCTCAATTGATCCAAAAATTGCCTATATGATTTTCTCAGTTAGATTTAGCTTAGGATTTCGCCTCAAGAGAAAATCAAACAAATTCTAACTATATGATCCAAGTGTGTGTGTGAGAGCCCTCATCTTTTTCGAATTATATGCAATCCAAATAAATTCACATTAACATGCAACCTCTAAAAATTCTCAATAATTATGACCAAATCTCATAGGTTTGCTTTTCATTCCTCTCTCCACTAATGTAAGCTAATTATCCAACCAAAAATCAATAGGACTTTTCTCGGGTTGTAATGTAAGACTGGGCTAAAGATGAGATAACGTGAATTTTAAGCTCAAATCACCCATCAACACGTTGATTTCTAGGATCTAATTAGAGCCAATGTCACTGTCCAATTTCACTCCTTCAAGATAATTTTTCTGCCGCCATATATCATCATTTTTTTTTTTTTCCTTTTCTTTCTCTTTTTTTTTTTTGAATTGCTTTATGGTGGAGTTTCTCCCAAAGTCCCTCATAATATAACATGAAAATTTCCAATCCATTGAGTATCCAAAAGGCTCACTCAATTGAAAGTTGGATATGGAACCATAAAAGTAATTTTTTTTTTTGACAATACACCCCCAAACAACCACTGCAATCACTTTTTTTTTCCTTCTTTTTACTCCATCATTCCTCCCAAATTTCTATCAAGCTCAAATAATTTTTTTTTTATCCCAAAAGAAAATCAACGTATTCATAGGATATGGGATAATGATATAATTTAATCATGGCTAGGCTAAATATATATGAGTGCCAATGAAAAATTGGGTAATAATTAAGGCTCAACAGGGTGATTAGGGATAAATAAATAGGGTTGGCTTGAAAGGCTCAATTGATCCAAAATTGCCTATATGATTTTCTCAGTTAGATTTAGCTTAGGATTTCGCCTCAAGAGAAAATCAAACAAATTCTAACTATATGATCCAAGTGTGTGTGTGAGAGCCCTCATCTTTTTCGAATTATATGCAATCCAAATAAATTCACATTAACATGCAACCTCTAAAAATTCTCAATAATTATGACCAAATCTCATAGGTTTGCTTTTCATTCCTCTCTCCACTAATGTAAGCTAATTATCCAACCAAAAATCAATAGGACTTTTCTCGGGTTGTAATGTAAGACTGGGCTAAAGATGAGATAACGTGAATTTTAAGCTCAAATCACCCATCAACACGTTGATTTCTAGGATCTAATTAGAGCCAATGTCACTGTCCAATTTCACTCCTTCAAGATAATTTTTCTGCCGCCATATATCATCATTCTTTTTTTTTCTTTCCTTTTCTCTCTCTTTTTTTTTTTGAATTGCTTTATGGTGGAGTTTCTCCCAAAGTCCCTCATAATATAACATGAAAATTTCCAATCCATTGAGTATCCAAAAGGCTCACTCAATTGAAAGTTGGATATGGAACCATAAAAGTAATTTTTTTTTTTGACAATACACCCCCAAACAACCACTGCAATCACTTTTTTTTTCCTTCTTTTTACTCCATCATTCCTCCCAAATTTCTATCAAGCTCAAATAATTTTTTTTATCCCAAAAGAAAATCAACGTATTCATAGGATATGGGATAATGATATAATTTAATCATGGCTAGGCTAAATATATATGAGTGCCAATGAAAAATTGGGTAATAATTAAGGCTCAACAGGGTGATTAGGGATAAATAAATAGGGTTGGCTTGAAAGGCTCAATTGATCCAAAAATTGCCTATATGATTTTCTCAGTTAGATTTAGCTTAGGATTTCGCCTCAAGAGAAAATCAAACAAATTCTAACTATATGATCCAAGTGTGTGTGTGAGAGCCCTCATCTTTTTCGAATTATATGCAATCCAAATAAATTCACATTAACATGCAACCTCTAAAAAATTCTCAATAATTATGACCAAATCTCATAGGTTTGCTTTTCATTCCTCTCTCCACTAATGTAAGCTAATTATCCAACCAAAAATCAATAGGACTTTTCTCGGGTTGTAATGTAAGACTGGGCTAAAGATGAGATAACGTGAATTTTAAGCTCAAATCACCCATCAACACGTTGATTTCTAGGATCTAATTAGAGCCAATGTCACTGTCCAATTTCACTCCTTCAAGATAATTTTTCTGCCGCCATATATCATCATTCTTTTTTTTCTTTCCTTTTCTCTCTCTCTTTTTTTTTTTAGAATTGCTTTATGGTGGAGTTTCTCCCAAAGTCCCTCATAATATAACATGAAAATTTCCAATCCATTGAGTATCCAAAAGGCTCACTCAATTGAAAGTTGGATATGGAACCATAAAAGTAATTTTTTTTTTTTTGACAATACACCCCCAAACAACCACTGCAATCACTTTTTTTTTCCTTCTTTTTACTCCATCATTCCTCCCAAATTTCTATCAAGCTCAAATAATTTTTTTTATCCCAAAAGAAAATCAACGTATTCATAGGATATGGGATAATGATATAATTTAATCATGGCTAGGCTAAATATATATGAGTGCCAATGAAAAATTGGGTAATAATTAAGGCTCAACAGGGTGATTAGGGATAAATAAATAGGGTTGGCTTGAAAGGCTCAATTGATCCAAAAATTGCCTATATGATTTTCTCAGTTAGATTTAGCTTAGGATTTCGCCTCAAGAGAAAATCAAACAAATTCTAACTATATGATCCAAGTGTGTGTGTGAGAGCCCTCATCTTTTTCGAATTATATGCAATCCAAATAAATTCACATTAACATGCAACCTCTAAAAATTCTCAATAATTATGACCAAATCTCATAGGTTTGCTTTTCATTCCTCTCTCCACTAATGTAAGCTAATTATCCAACCAAAAATCAATAGGACTTTTCTCGGGTTGTAATGTAAGACTGGGCTAAAGATGAGATAACGTGAATTTTAAGCTCAAATCACCCATCAACACGTTGATTTCTAGGATCTAATTAGAGCCAATGTCACTGTCCAATTTCACTCCTTCAAGATAATTTTTCTGCCGCCATATATCATCATTCTTTTTTTTCTTTCCTTTTCTCTCTCTCTTTTTTTTTTTTGAATTGCTTTATGGTGGAGTTTCTCCCAAAGTCCCTCATAATATAACATGAAAATTTCCAATCCATTGAGTATCCAAAAGGCTCACTCAATTGAAAGTTGGATATGGAACCATAAAAGTAATTTTTTTTTTTTTTGACAATACACCCCCAAACAACCACTGCAATCACTTTTTTTTTTTTTCCTTCTTTTTACTCCATCATTCCTCCCAAATTTCTATCAAGCTCAAATAATTTTTTTTATCCCAAAAGAAAATCAACGTATTCATAGGATATGGGATAATGATATAATTTAATCATGGCTAGGCTAAATATATATGAGTGCCAATGAAAAATTGGGTAATAATTAAGGCTCAACAGGGTGATTAGGGATAAATAAATAGGGTTGGCTTGAAAGGCTCAATTGATCCAAAAATTGCCTATATGATTTTCTCAGTTAGATTTAGCTTAGGATTTCGCCTCAAGAGAAAATCAAACAAATTCTAACTATATGATCCAAGTGTGTGTGTGAGAGCCCTCATCTTTTTCGAATTATATGCAATCCAAATAAATTCACATTAACATGCAACCTCTAAAAATTCTCAATAATTATGACCAAATCTCATAGGTTTGCTTTTCATTCCTCTCTCCACTAATGTAAGCTAATTATCCAACCAAAAATCAATAGGACTTTTCTCGGGTTGTAATGTAAGACTGGGCTAAAGATGAGATAACGTGAATTTTAAGCTCAAATCACCCATCAACACGTTGATTTCTAGGATCTAATTAGAGCCAATGTCACTGTCCAATTTCACTCCTTCAAGATAATTTTTCTGCCGCCATATATCATCATTCTTTTTTTTTCTTTCCTTTTCTCTCTCTTTTTTTTTTTTTGAATTGCTTTATGGTGGAGTTTCTCCCAAAGTCCCTCATAATATAACATGAAAATTTCCAATCCATTGAGTATCCAAAAGGCTCACTCAATTGAAAGTTGGATATGGAACCATAAAAGTAATTTTTTTTTTTTTGACAATACACCCCCAAACAACCACTGCAATCACTTTTTTTTTCCTTCTTTTTACTCCATCATTCCTCCCAAATTTCTATCAAGCTCAAATAATTTTTTTTATCCCAAAAGAAAATCAACGTATTCATAGGATATGGGATAATGATATAATTTAATCATGGCTAGGCTAAATATATATGAGTGCCAATGAAAAATTGGGTAATAATTAAGGCTCAACAGGGTGATTAGGGATAAATAAATAGGGTTGGCTTGAAAGGCTCAATTGATCCAAAAATTGCCTATATGATTTTCTCAGTTAGATTTAGCTTAGGATTTCGCCTCAAGAGAAAATCAAACAAATTCTAACTATATGATCCAAGTGTGTGTGTGAGAGCCCTCATCTTTTTCGAATTATATGCAATCCAAATAAATTCACATTAACATGCAACCTCTAAAAATTCTCAATAATTATGACCAAATCTCATAGGTTTGCTTTTCATTCCTCTCTCCACTAATGTAAGCTAATTATCCAACCAAAAATCAATAGGACTTTTCTCGGGTTGTAATGTAAGACTGGGCTAAAGATGAGATAACGTGAATTTTAAGCTCAAATCACCCATCAACACGTTGATTTCTAGGATCTAATTAGAGCCAATGTCACTGTCCAATTTCACTCCTTCAAGATAATTTTTCTGCCGCCATATATCACCATTCTTTTTTTTTTCTTTCCTTTTTCTCTCTCTTTTTTTTTTTTTTGAATTGCTTTATGGTGGAGTTTCTCCCAAAGTCCCTCATAATATAACATGAAAATTTCCAATCCATTGAGTATCCAAAAGGCTCACTCAATTGAAAGTTGGATATGGAACCATAAAAGTAATTTTTTTTTTTTTTTGACAATACACCCCCAAACAACCACTGCAATCACTTTTTTTTTCCTTCTTTTTACTCCATCATTCCTCCCAAATTTCTATCAAGCTCAAATAATTTTTTTTATCCCAAAAGAAAATCAACGTATTCATAGGATATGGGATAATGATATAATTTAATCATGGCTAGGCTAAATATATATGAGTGCCAATGAAAAATTGGGTAATAATTAAGGCTCAACAGGGTGATTAGGGATAAATAAATAGGGTTGGCTTGAAAGGCTCAATTGATCCAAAAATTGCCTATATGATTTTCTCAGTTAGATTTAGCTTAGGATTTCGCCTCAAGAGAAAATCAAACAAATTCTAACTATATGATCCAAGTGTGTGTGTGAGAGCCCTCATCTTTTTCGAATTATATGCAATCCAAATAAATTCACATTAACATGCAACCTCTAAAAATTCTCAATAATTATGACCAAATCTCATAGGTTTGCTTTTCATTCCTCTCTCCACTAATGTAAGCTAATTATCCAACCAAAAATCAATAGGACTTTTCTCGGGTTGTAATGTAAGACTGGGCTAAAGATGAGATAACGTGAATTTTAAGCTCAAATCACCCATCAACACGTTGATTTCTAGGATCTAATTAGAGCCAATGTCACTGTCCAATTTCACTCCTTCAAGATAATTTTTCTGCCGCCATATATCATCATTCTTTTTTTCTTTCCTTTTCTCTCTCTTTTTTTTTTTTTGAATTGCTTTATGGTGGAGTTTCTCCCAAAGTCCCTCATAATATAACATGAAAATTTCCAATCCATTGAGTATCCAAAAGGCTCACTCAATTGAAAGTTGGATATGGAACCATAAAAGTAATTTTTTTTTTTTTGACAATACACCCCCAAACAACCACTGCAATCACTTTTTTTTTCCTTCTTTTTACTCCATCATTCCTCCCAAATTTCTATCAAGCTCAAATAATTTTTTTTATCCCAAAAGAAAATCAACGTATTCATAGGATATGGGATAATGATATAATTTAATCATGGCTAGGCTAAATATATATGAGTGCCAATGAAAAATTGGGTAATAATTAAGGCTCAACAGGGTGATTAGGGATAAATAAATAGGGTTGGCTTGAAAGGCTCAATTGATCCAAAAATTGCCTATATGATTTTCTCAGTTAGATTTAGCTTAGGATTTCGCCTCAAGAGAAAATCAAACAAATTCTAACTATATGATCCAAGTGTGTGTGTGAGAGCCCTCATCTTTTTCGAATTATATGCAATCCAAATAAATTCACATTAACATGCAACCTCTAAAAATTCTCAATAATTATGACCAAATCTCATAGGTTTGCTTTTCATTCCTCTCTCCACTAATGTAAGCTAATTATCCAACCAAAAATCAATAGGACTTTTCTCGGGTTGTAATGTAAGACTGGGCTAAAGATGAGATAACGTGAATTTTAAGCTCAAATCACCCATCAACACGTTGATTTCTAGGATCTAATTAGAGCCAATGTCACTGTCCAATTTCACTCCTTCAAGATAATTTTTCTGCCGCCATATATCATCATTCTTTTTTTTTTTCTTTCCTTTTCTCTTTTTTTTTTTTTGAATTGCTTTATGGTGGAGTTTCTCCCAAAGTCCCTCATAATATAACATGAAAATTTCCAATCCATTGAGTATCCAAAAGGCTCACTCAATTGAAAGTTGGATATGGAACCATAAAAGTAATTTTTTTTTTTTTGACAATACACCCCCAAACAACCACTGCAATCACTTTTTTTTTCCTTCTTTTTACTCCATCATTCCTCCCAAATTTCTATCAAGCTCAAATAATTTTTTTTATCCCAAAAGAAAATCAACGTATTCATAGGATATGGGATAATGATATAATTTAATCATGGCTAGGCTAAATATATATGAGTGCCAATGAAAAATTGGGTAATAATTAAGGCTCAACAGGGTGATTAGGGATAAATAAATAGGGTTGGCTTGAAAGGCTCAATTGATCCAAAAATTGCCTATATGATTTTCTCAGTTAGATTTAGCTTAGGATTTCGCCTCAAGAGAAAATCAAACAAATTCTAACTATATGATCCAAGTGTGTGTGTGAGAGCCCTCATCTTTTTCGAATTATATGCAATCCAAATAAATTCACATTAACATGCAACCTCTAAAAAATTCTCAATAATTATGACCAAATCTCATAGGTTTGCTTTTCATTCCTCTCTCCACTAATGTAAGCTAATTATCCAACCAAAAATCAATAGGACTTTTCTCGGGTTGTAATGTAAGACTGGGCTAAAGATGAGATAACGTGAATTTTAAGCTCAAATCACCCATCAACACGTTGATTTCTAGGATCTAATTAGAGCCAATGTCACTGTCCAATTTCACTCCTTCAAGATAATTTTTCTGCCGCCATATATCATCATTCTTTTTTTCTTTCCTTTCTCTCTCTCTTTTTTTTTTTTTTTGAATTGCTTTATGGTGGAGTTTCTCCCAAAGTCCCTCATAATATAACATGAAAATTTCCAATCCATTGAGTATCCAAAAGGCTCACTCAATTGAAAGTTGGATATGGAACCATAAAAGTAATTTTTTTTTTTGACAATACACCCCCAAACAACCACTGCAATCACTTTTTTTTTCCTTCTTTTTACTCCATCATTCCTCCCAAATTTCTATCAAGCTCAAATAATTTTTTTTATCCCAAAAGAAAATCAACGTATTCATAGGATATGGGATAATGATATAATTTAATCATGGCTAGGCTAAATATATATGAGTGCCAATGAAAAATTGGGTAATAATTAAGGCTCAACAGGGTGATTAGGGATAAATAAATAGGGTTGGCTTGAAAGGCTCAATTGATCCAAAAATTGCCTATATGATTTTCTCAGTTAGATTTAGCTTAGGATTTCGCCTCAAGAGAAAATCAAACAAATTCTAACTATATGATCCAAGTGTGTGTGTGAGAGCCCTCATCTTTTCGAATTATATGCAATCCAAATAAATTCACATTAACATGCAACCTCTAAAAATTCTCAATAATTATGACCAAATCTCATAGGTTTGCTTTTCATTCCTCTCTCCACTAATGTAAGCTAATTATCCAACCAAAATCAATAGGACTTTTCTCGGGTTGTAATGTAAGACTGGGCTAAAGATGAGATAACGTGAATTTTAAGCTCAAATCACCCATCAACACGTTGATTTCTAGGATCTAATTAGAGCCAATGTCACTGTCCAATTTCACTCCTTCAAGATAATTTTTCTGCCGCCATATATCATCATTCTTTTTTTCTTTCCTTTTTCTCTTTTTTTTTTTTTGAATTGCTTTATGGTGGAGTTTCTCCCAAAGTCCCTCATAATATAACATGAAAATTTCCAATCCATTGAGTATCCAAAAGGCTCACTCAATTGAAAGTTGGATATGGAACCATAAAAGTAATTTTTTTTTTTTTGACAATACACCCCCAAACAACCACTGCAATCACTTTTTTTTTCCTTCTTTTTACTCCATCATTCCTCCCAAATTTCTATCAAGCTCAAATAATTTTTTTTATCCCAAAAGAAAATCAACGTATTCATAGGATATGGGATAATGATATAATTTAATCATGGCTAGGCTAAATATATATGAGTGCCAATGAAAATTGGGTAATAATTAAGGCTCAACAGGGTGATTAGGGATAAATAAATAGGGTTGGCTTGAAAGGCTCAATTGATCCAAAAATTGCCTATATGATTTTCTCAGTTAGATTTAGCTTAGGATTTCGCCTCAAGAGAAAATCAAACAAATTCTAACTATATGATCCAAGTGTGTGTGTGAGAGCCCTCATCTTTTCGAATTATATGCAATCCAAATAAATTCACATTAACATGCAACCTCTAAAAATTCTCAATAATTATGACCAAATCTCATAGGTTTGCTTTTCATTCCTCTCTCCACTAATGTAAGCTAATTATCCAACCAAAAATCAATAGGACTTTTCTCGGGTTGTAATGTAAGACTGGGCTAAAGATGAGATAACGTGAATTTTAAGCTCAAATCACCCATCAACACGTTGATTTCTAGGATCTAATTAGAGCCAATGTCACTGTCCAATTTCACTCCTTCAAGATAATTTTTCTGCCGCCATATATCATCATTCTTTTTTTTTTCTTTCCTTTTCTCTCTTTTTTTTTTTGAATTGCTTTATGGTGGAGTTTCTCCCAAAGTCCCTCATAATATAACATGAAAATTTCCAATCCATTGAGTATCCAAAAGGCTCACTCAATTGAAAGTTGGATATGGAACCATAAAAGTAATTTTTTTTTTTTTTTTTTTGACAATACACCCCAAACAACCACTGCAATCACTTTTTTTTTCCTTCTTTTTACTCCATCATTCCTCCCAAATTTCTATCAAGCTCAAATAATTTTTTTTATCCCAAAAGAAAATCAACGTATTCATAGGATATGGGATAATGATATAATTTAATCATGGCTAGGCTAAATATATATGAGTGCCAATGAAAAATTGGGTAATAATTAAGGCTCAACAGGGTGATTAGGGATAAATAAATAGGGTTGGCTTGAAAGGCTCAATTGATCCAAAATTGCCTATATGATTTTCTCAGTTAGATTTAGCTTAGGATTTCGCCTCAAGAGAAAATCAAACAAATTCTAACTATATGATCCAAGTGTGTGTGTGAGAGCCCTCATCTTTTCGAATTATATGCAATCCAAATAAATTCACATTAACATGCAACCTCTAAAAAATTCTCAATAATTATGACCAAATCTCATAGGTTTGCTTTTCATTCCTCTCTCCACTAATGTAAGCTAATTATCCAACCAAAAATCAATAGGACTTTTCTCGGGTTGTAATGTAAGACTGGGCTAAAGATGAGATAACGTGAATTTTAAGCTCAAATCACCCATCAACACGTTGATTTCTAGGATCTAATTAGAGCCAATGTCACTGTCCAATTTCACTCCTTCAAGATAATTTTTCTGCCGCCATATATCATCATTCTTTTTTTCTTTCCTTTTCTCTCTCTTTTTTTTTTTTTGAATTGCTTTATGGTGGAGTTTCTCCCAAAGTCCCTCATAATATAACATGAAAATTTCCAATCCATTGAGTATCCAAAAGGCTCACTCAATTGAAAGTTGGATATGGAACCATAAAAGTAATTTTTTTTTTTGACAATACACCCCCAAACAACCACTGCAATCACTTTTTTTTTCCTTCTTTTTACTCCATCATTCCTCCCAAATTTCTATCAAGCTCAAATAATTTTTTTTATCCCAAAAGAAAATCAACGTATTCATAGGATATGGGATAATGATATAATTTAATCATGGCTAGGCTAAATATATATGAGTGCCAATGAAAAATTGGGTAATAATTAAGGCTCAACAGGGTGATTAGGGATAAATAAATAGGGTTGGCTTGAAAGGCTCAATTGATCCAAAAATTGCCTATATGATTTTCTCAGTTAGATTTAGCTTAGGATTTCGCCTCAAGAGAAAATCAAACAAATTCTAACTATATGATCCAAGTGTGTGTGTGAGAGCCCTCATCTTTTTCGAATTATATGCAATCCAAATAAATTCACATTAACATGCAACCTCTAAAAATTCTCAATAATTATGACCAAATCTCATAGGTTTGCTTTTCATTCCTCTCTCCACTAATGTAAGCTAATTATCCAACCAAAAATCAATAGGACTTTTCTCGGGTTGTAATGTAAGACTGGGCTAAAGATGAGATAACGTGAATTTTAAGCTCAAATCACCCATCAACACGTTGATTTCTAGGATCTAATTAGAGCCAATGTCACTGTCCAATTTCACTCCTTCAAGATAATTTTTCTGCCGCCATATATCATCATTCTTTTTTTTTTTTTCCTTTTCTCTCTCTTTTTTTTTTTTTGAATTGCTTTATGGTGGAGTTTCTCCCAAAGTCCCTCATAATATAACATGAAAATTTCCAATCCATTGAGTATCCAAAAGGCTCACTCAATTGAAAGTTGGATATGGAACCATAAAAGTAATTTTTTTTTGACAATACACCCCCAAACAACCACTGCAATCACTTTTTTTCCTTCTTTTTACTCCATCATTCCTCCCAAATTTCTATCAAGCTCAAATAATTTTTTTTATCCCAAAAGAAAATCAACGTATTCATAGGATATGGGATAATGATATAATTTAATCATGGCTAGGCTAAATATATATGAGTGCCAATGAAAATTGGGTAATAATTAAGGCTCAACAGGGTGATTAGGGATAAATAAATAGGGTTGGCTTGAAAGGCTCAATTGATCCAAAATTGCCTATATGATTTTCTCAGTTAGATTTAGCTTAGGATTTCGCCTCAAGAGAAAATCAAACAAATTCTAACTATATGATCCAAGTGTGTGTGTGAGAGCCCTCATCTTTTCGAATTATATGCAATCCAAATAAATTCACATTAACATGCAACCTCTAAAAATTCTCAATAATTATGACCAAATCTCATAGGTTTGCTTTTCATTCCTCTCTCCACTAATGTAAGCTAATTATCCAACCAAAAATCAATAGGACTTTTCTCGGGTTGTAATGTAAGACTGGGCTAAAGATGAGATAACGTGAATTTTAAGCTCAAATCACCCATCAACACGTTGATTTCTAGGATCTAATTAGAGCCAATGTCACTGTCCAATTTCACTCCTTCAAGATAATTTTTCTGCCGCCATATATCATCATTCTTTTTTTTCTTTCCTTTTCTCTCTCTTTTTTTTTTTGAATTGCTTTATGGTGGAGTTTCTCCCAAAGTCCCTCATAATATAACATGAAAATTTCCAATCCATTGAGTATCCAAAAGGCTCACTCAATTGAAAGTTGGATATGGAACCATAAAAGTAATTTTTTTTTTTTTGACAATACACCCCCAAACAACCACTGCAATCACTTTTTTTTTCCTTCTTTTTACTCCATCATTCCTCCCAAATTTCTATCAAGCTCAAATAATTTTTTTTATCCCAAAAGAAAATCAACGTATTCATAGGATATGGGATAATGATATAATTTAATCATGGCTAGGCTAAATATATATGAGTGCCAATGAAAAATTGGGTAATAATTAAGGCTCAACAGGGTGATTAGGGATAAATAAATAGGGTTGGCTTGAAAGGCTCAATTGATCCAAAAATTGCCTATATGATTTTCTCAGTTAGATTTAGCTTAGGATTTCGCCTCAAGAGAAAATCAAACAAATTCTAACTATATGATCCAAGTGTGTGTGTGAGAGCCCTCATCTTTTTCGAATTATATGCAATCCAAATAAATTCACATTAACATGCAACCTCTAAAAAATTCTCAATAATTATGACCAAATCTCATAGGTTTGCTTTTCATTCCTCTCTCCACTAATGTAAGCTAATTATCCAACCAAAAATCAATAGGACTTTTCTCGGGTTGTAATGTAAGACTGGGCTAAAGATGAGATAACGTGAATTTTAAGCTCAAATCACCCATCAACACGTTGATTTCTAGGATCTAATTAGAGCCAATGTCACTGTCCAATTTCACTCCTTCAAGATAATTTTTCTGCCGCCATATATCATCATTCTTTTTTTTTTCTTTCCTTCTTTTCTCTTTTTTTTTTGAATTGCTTTATGGTGGAGTTTCTCCCAAAGTCCCTCATAATATAACATGAAAATTTCCAATCCATTGAGTATCCAAAAGGCTCACTCAATTGAAAGTTGGATATGGAACCATAAAAGTAATTTTTTTTTTTGACAATACACCCCCAAACAACCACTGCAATCACTTTTTTTCCTTCTTTTACTCCATCATTCCTCCCAAATTTCTATCAAGCTCAAATAATTTTTTTTATCCCAAAAGAAAATCAACGTATTCATAGGATATGGGATAATGATATAATTTAATCATGGCTAGGCTAAATATATATGAGTGCCAATGAAAAATTGGGTAATAATTAAGGCTCAACAGGGTGATTAGGGATAAATAAATAGGGTTGGCTTGAAAGGCTCAATTGATCCAAAAATTGCCTATATGATTTTCTCAGTTAGATTTAGCTTAGGATTTCGCCTCAAGAGAAAATCAAACAAATTCTAACTATATGATCCAAGTGTGTGTGTGAGAGCCCTCATCTTTTTCGAATTATATGCAATCCAAATAAATTCACATTAACATGCAACCTCTAAAAAATTCTCAATAATTATGACCAAATCTCATAGGTTTGCTTTTCATTCCTCTCTCCACTAATGTAAGCTAATTATCCAACCAAAAATCAATAGGACTTTTCTCGGGTTGTAATGTAAGACTGGGCTAAAGATGAGATAACGTGAATTTTAAGCTCAAATCACCCATCAACACGTTGATTTCTAGGATCTAATTAGAGCCAATGTCACTGTCCAATTTCACTCCTTCAAGATAATTTTTCTGCCGCCATATATCATCATTCTTTTTTTTTCTTTCCTTTTTCTCTCTCTCTTTTTTTTTTTTTTTGAATTGCTTTATGGTGGAGTTTCTCCCAAAGTCCCTCATAATATAACATGAAAATTTCCAATCCATTGAGTATCCAAAAGGCTCACTCAATTGAAAGTTGGATATGGAACCATAAAAGTAATTTTTTTTTTGACAATACACCCCCAAACAACCACTGCAATCACTTTTTTTTGTTCCTTCTTTTTACTCCATCATTCCTCCCAAATTTCTATCAAGCTCAAATAATTTTTTTTATCCCAAAAGAAAATCAACGTATTCATAGGATATGGGATAATGATATAATTTAATCATGGCTAGGCTAAATATATATGAGTGCCAATGAAAAATTGGGTAATAATTAAGGCTCAACAGGGTGATTAGGGATAAATAAATAGGGTTGGCTTGAAAGGCTCAATTGATCCAAAAATTGCCTATATGATTTTCTCAGTTAGATTTAGCTTAGGATTTCGCCTCAAGAGAAAATCAAACAAATTCTAACTATATGATCCAAGTGTGTGTGTGAGAGCCCTCATCTTTTCGAATTATATGCAATCCAAATAAATTCACATTAACATGCAACCTCTAAAAAATTCTCAATAATTATGACCAAATCTCATAGGTTTGCTTTTCATTCCTCTCTCCACTAATGTAAGCTAATTATCCAACCAAAATCAATAGGACTTTTCTCGGGTTGTAATGTAAGACTGGGCTAAAGATGAGATAACGTGAATTTTAAGCTCAAATCACCCATCAACACGTTGATTTCTAGGATCTAATTAGAGCCAATGTCACTGTCCAATTTCACTCCTTCAAGATAATTTTTCTGCCGCCATATATCATCATTCTTTTTTTTTTTCCTTTTCTCTCTCTTTTTTTTTTTGAATTGCTTTATGGTGGAGTTTCTCCCAAAGTCCCTCATAATATAACATGAAAATTTCCAATCCATTGAGTATCCAAAAGGCTCACTCAATTGAAAGTTGGATATGGAACCATAAAAGTAATTTTTTTTTTTGACAATACACCCCCAAACAACCACTGCAATCACTTTTTTTTTCCTTCTTTTTACTCCATCATTCCTCCCAAATTTCTATCAAGCTCAAATAATTTTTTTTATCCCAAAAGAAAATCAACGTATTCATAGGATATGGGATAATGATATAATTTAATCATGGCTAGGCTAAATATATATGAGTGCCAATGAAAAATTGGGTAATAATTAAGGCTCAACAGGGTGATTAGGGATAAATAAATAGGGTTGGCTTGAAAGGCTCAATTGATCCAAAAATTGCCTATATGATTTTCTCAGTTAGATTTAGCTTAGATTTCGCCTCAAGAGAAAATCAAACAAATTCTAACTATATGATCCAAGTGTGTGTGTGAGAGCCCTCATCTTTTTCGAATTATATGCAATCCAAATAAATTCACATTAACATGCAACCTCTAAAAATTCTCAATAATTATGACCAAATCTCATAGGTTTGCTTTTCATTCCTCTCTCCACTAATGTAAGCTAATTATCCAACCAAAAATCAATAGGACTTTTCTCGGGTTGTAATGTAAGACTGGGCTAAAGATGAGATAACGTGAATTTTAAGCTCAAATCACCCATCAACACGTTGATTTCTAGGATCTAATTAGAGCCAATGTCACTGTCCAATTTCACTCCTTCAAGATAATTTTTCTGCCGCCATATATCATCATTCTTTTTTTTTTTCTTTCCTTTTCTCTCTTTTTTTTTTTTGAATTGCTTTATGGTGGAGTTTCTCCCAAAGTCCCTCATAATATAACATGAAAATTTCCAATCCATTGAGTATCCAAAAGGCTCACTCAATTGAAAGTTGGATATGGAACCATAAAAGTAATTTTTTTTTTTTTGACAATACACCCCCAAACAACCACTGCAATCACTTTTTTTTTCCTTCTTTTTACTCCATCATTCCTCCCAAATTTCTATCAAGCTCAAATAATTTTTTTTATCCCAAAAGAAAATCAACGTATTCATAGGATATGGGATAATGATATAATTTAATCATGGCTAGGCTAAATATATATGAGTGCCAATGAAAAATTGGGTAATAATTAAGGCTCAACAGGGTGATTAGGGATAAATAAATAGGGTTGGCTTGAAAGGCTCAATTGATCCAAAAATTGCCTATATGATTTTCTCAGTTAGATTTAGCTTAGGATTTCGCCTCAAGAGAAAATCAAACAAATTCTAACTATATGATCCAAGTGTGTGTGTGAGAGCCCTCATCTTTTCGAATTATATGCAATCCAAATAAATTCACATTAACATGCAACCTCTAAAAATTCTCAATAATTATGACCAAATCTCATAGGTTTGCTTTTCATTCCTCTCTCCACTAATGTAAGCTAATTATCCAACCAAAATCAATAGGACTTTTCTCGGGTTGTAATGTAAGACTGGGCTAAAGATGAGATAACGTGAATTTTAAGCTCAAATCACCCATCAACACGTTGATTTCTAGGATCTAATTAGAGCCAATGTCACTGTCCAATTTCACTCCTTCAAGATAATTTTTCTGCCGCCATATATCATCATTCTTTTTTTTTTTCTTTCCTTTTCTCTCTTTTTTTTTTTGAATTGCTTTATGGTGGAGTTTCTCCCAAAGTCCCTCATAATATAACATGAAAATTTCCAATCCATTGAGTATCCAAAAGGCTCACTCAATTGAAAGTTGGATATGGAACCATAAAAGTAATTTTTTTTTTTTTTGACAATACACCCCCAAACAACCACTGCAATCACTTTTTTTTTCCTTCTTTTTACTCCATCATTCCTCCCAAATTTCTATCAAGCTCAAATAATTTTTTTTATCCCAAAAGAAAATCAACGTATTCATAGGATATGGGATAATGATATAATTTAATCATGGCTAGGCTAAATATATATGAGTGCCAATGAAAAATTGGGTAATAATTAAGGCTCAACAGGGTGATTAGGGATAAATAAATAGGGTTGGCTTGAAAGGCTCAATTGATCCAAAAATTGCCTATATGATTTTCTCAGTTAGATTTAGCTTAGGATTTCGCCTCAAGAGAAAATCAAACAAATTCTAACTATATGATCCAAGTGTGTGTGTGAGAGCCCTCATCTTTTCGAATTATATGCAATCCAAATAAATTCACATTAACATGCAACCTCTAAAAAATTCTCAATAATTATGACCAAATCTCATAGGTTTGCTTTTCATTCCTCTCTCCACTAATGTAAGCTAATTATCCAACCAAAAATCAATAGGACTTTTCTCGGGTTGTAATGTAAGACTGGGCTAAAGATGAGATAACGTGAATTTTAAGCTCAAATCACCCATCAACACGTTGATTTCTAGGATCTAATTAGAGCCAATGTCACTGTCCAATTTCACTCCTTCAAGATAATTTTTCTGCCGCCATATATCATCATTCTTTTTTTTCTTTCCTTTTTCTCTCTTTTTTTTTTTGAATTGCTTTATGGTGGAGTTTCTCCCAAAGTCCCTCATAATATAACATGAAAATTTCCAATCCATTGAGTATCCAAAAGGCTCACTCAATTGAAAGTTGGATATGGAACCATAAAAGTAATTTTTTTTTTTGACAATACACCCCCAAACAACCACTGCAATCACTTTTTTTTTCCTTCTTTTTACTCCATCATTCCTCCCAAATTTCTATCAAGCTCAAATAATTTTTTTTTTTATCCCAAAAGAAAATCAACGTATTCATAGGATATGGGATAATGATATAATTTAATCATGGCTAGGCTAAATATATATGAGTGCCAATGAAAAATTGGGTAATAATTAAGGCTCAACAGGGTGATTAGGGATAAATAAATAGGGTTGGCTTGAAAGGCTCAATTGATCCAAAAATTGCCTATATGATTTTCTCAGTTAGATTTAGCTTAGGATTTCGCCTCAAGAGAAAATCAAACAAATTCTAACTATATGATCCAAGTGTGTGTGTGAGAGCCCTCATCTTTTTCGAATTATATGCAATCCAAATAAATTCACATTAACATGCAACCTCTAAAAAATTCTCAATAATTATGACCAAATCTCATAGGTTTGCTTTTCATTCCTCTCTCCACTAATGTAAGCTAATTATCCAACCAAAAATCAATAGGACTTTTCTCGGGTTGTAATGTAAGACTGGGCTAAAGATGAGATAACGTGAATTTTAAGCTCAAATCACCCATCAACACGTTGATTTCTAGGATCTAATTAGAGCCAATGTCACTGTCCAATTTCACTCCTTCAAGATAATTTTTCTGCCGCCATATATCATCATTCTTTTTTTTTTTCTTTCCTTTTCTCTCTCTTTTTTTTTTTTTTTTTTTTGAATTGCTTTATGGTGGAGTTTCTCCCAAAGTCCCTCATAATATAACATGAAAATTTCCAATCCATTGAGTATCCAAAAGGCTCACTCAATTGAAAGTTGGATATGGAACCATAAAAGTAATTTTTTTTTTTGACAATACACCCCCAAACAACCACTGCAATCACTTTTTTTTTTTTCCTTCTTTTTACTCCATCATTCCTCCCAAATTTCTATCAAGCTCAAATAATTTTTTTTATCCCAAAAGAAAATCAACGTATTCATAGGATATGGGATAATGATATAATTTAATCATGGCTAGGCTAAATATATATGAGTGCCAATGAAAAATTGGGTAATAATTAAGGCTCAACAGGGTGATTAGGGATAAATAAATAGGGTTGGCTTGAAAGGCTCAATTGATCCAAAAATTGCCTATATGATTTTCTCAGTTAGATTTAGCTTAGGATTTCGCCTCAAGAGAAAATCAAACAAATTCTAACTATATGATCCAAGTGTGTGTGTGAGAGCCCTCATCTTTTTCGAATTATATGCAATCCAAATAAATTCACATTAACATGCAACCTCTAAAAATTCTCAATAATTATGACCAAATCTCATAGGTTTGCTTTTCATTCCTCTCTCCACTAATGTAAGCTAATTATCCAACCAAAATCAATAGGACTTTTCTCGGGTTGTAATGTAAGACTGGGCTAAAGATGAGATAACGTGAATTTTAAGCTCAAATCACCCATCAACACGTTGATTTCTAGGATCTAATTAGAGCCAATGTCACTGTCCAATTTCACTCCTTCAAGATAATTTTTCTGCCGCCATATATCATCATTCTTTTTTTCTTTCCTTTTTCTCTCTTTTTTTTTTTGAATTGCTTTATGGTGGAGTTTCTCCCAAAGTCCCTCATAATATAACATGAAAATTTCCAATCCATTGAGTATCCAAAAGGCTCACTCAATTGAAAGTTGGATATGGAACCATAAAAGTAATTTTTTTTTTTTGACAATACACCCCCAAACAACCACTGCAATCACTTTTTTTTTCCTTCTTTTTACTCCATCATTCCTCCCAAATTTCTATCAAGCTCAAATAATTTTTTTTATCCCAAAAGAAAATCAACGTATTCATAGGATATGGGATAATGATATAATTTAATCATGGCTAGGCTAAATATATATGAGTGCCAATGAAAAATTGGGTAATAATTAAGGCTCAACAGGGTGATTAGGGATAAATAAATAGGGTTGGCTTGAAAGGCTCAATTGATCCAAAAATTGCCTATATGATTTTCTCAGTTAGATTTAGCTTAGGATTTCGCCTCAAGAGAAAATCAAACAAATTCTAACTATATGATCCAAGTGTGTGTGTGAGAGCCCTCATCTTTTCGAATTATATGCAATCCAAATAAATTCACATTAACATGCAACCTCTAAAAATTCTCAATAATTATGACCAAATCTCATAGGTTTGCTTTTCATTCCTCTCTCCACTAATGTAAGCTAATTATCCAACCAAAAATCAATAGGACTTTTCTCGGGTTGTAATGTAAGACTGGGCTAAAGATGAGATAACGTGAATTTTAAGCTCAAATCACCCATCAACACGTTGATTTCTAGGATCTAATTAGAGCCAATGTCACTGTCCAATTTCACTCCTTCAAGATAATTTTTCTGCCGCCATATATCATCATTTTTTTTTTCTTTCCTTTCTCTCTCTTTTTTTTTTTTTTGAATTGCTTTATGGTGGAGTTTCTCCCAAAGTCCCTCATAATATAACATGAAAATTTCCAATCCATTGAGTATCCAAAAGGCTCACTCAATTGAAAGTTGGATATGGAACCATAAAAGTAATTTTTTTTTTTTTTTTTGACAATACACCCCCAAACAACCACTGCAATCACTTTTTTTTTCCTTCTTTTTACTCCATCATTCCTCCCAAATTTCTATCAAGCTCAAATAATTTTTTTTATCCCAAAAGAAAATCAACGTATTCATAGGATATGGGATAATGATATAATTTAATCATGGCTAGGCTAAATATATATGAGTGCCAATGAAAAATTGGGTAATAATTAAGGCTCAACAGGGTGATTAGGGATAAATAAATAGGGTTGGCTTGAAAGGCTCAATTGATCCAAAAATTGCCTATATGATTTTCTCAGTTAGATTTAGCTTAGGATTTCGCCTCAAGAGAAAATCAAACAAATTCTAACTATATGATCCAAGTGTGTGTGTGAGAGCCCTCATCTTTTCGAATTATATGCAATCCAAATAAATTCACATTAACATGCAACCTCTAAAAAATTCTCAATAATTATGACCAAATCTCATAGGTTTGCTTTTCATTCCTCTCTCCACTAATGTAAGCTAATTATCCAACCAAAAATCAATAGGACTTTTCTCGGGTTGTAATGTAAGACTGGGCTAAAGATGAGATAACGTGAATTTTAAGCTCAAATCACCCATCAACACGTTGATTTCTAGGATCTAATTAGAGCCAATGTCACTGTCCAATTTCACTCCTTCAAGATAATTTTTCTGCCGCCATATATCATCATTCTTTTTTTTTCTTTCCTTTTCTCTCTTTTTTTTTTTTTGAATTGCTTTATGGTGGAGTTTCTCCCAAAGTCCCTCATAATATAACATGAAAATTTCCAATCCATTGAGTATCCAAAAGGCTCACTCAATTGAAAGTTGGATATGGAACCATAAAAGTAATTTTTTTTTTTTTGACAATACACCCCCAAACAACCACTGCAATCACTTTTTTTTTCCTTCTTTTACTCCATCATTCCTCCCAAATTTCTATCAAGCTCAAATAATTTTTTTTTTATCCCAAAAGAAAATCAACGTATTCATAGGATATGGGATAATGATATAATTTAATCATGGCTAGGCTAAATATATATGAGTGCCAATGAAAAATTGGGTAATAATTAAGGCTCAACAGGGTGATTAGGGATAAATAAATAGGGTTGGCTTGAAAGGCTCAATTGATCCAAAAATTGCCTATATGATTTTCTCAGTTAGATTTAGCTTAGGATTTCGCCTCAAGAGAAAATCAAACAAATTCTAACTATATGATCCAAGTGTGTGTGTGAGAGCCCTCATCTTTTTCGAATTATATGCAATCCAAATAAATTCACATTAACATGCAACCTCTAAAAAATTCTCAATAATTATGACCAAATCTCATAGGTTTGCTTTTCATTCCTCTCTCCACTAATGTAAGCTAATTATCCAACCAAAAATCAATAGGACTTTTCTCGGGTTGTAATGTAAGACTGGGCTAAAGATGAGATAACGTGAATTTTAAGCTCAAATCACCCATCAACACGTTGATTTCTAGGATCTAATTAGAGCCAATGTCACTGTCCAATTTCACTCCTTCAAGATAATTTTTCTGCCGCCATATATCATCATTCTTTTTTTTTTTCTTTCCTTTTCTCTCTTTTTTTTTTTGAATTGCTTTATGGTGGAGTTTCTCCCAAAGTCCCTCATAATATAACATGAAAATTTCCAATCCATTGAGTATCCAAAAGGCTCACTCAATTGAAAGTTGGATATGGAACCATAAAAGTAATTTTTTTTTTTTTGACAATACACCCCCAAACAACCACTGCAATCACTTTTTTTTTCCTTCTTTTACTCCATCATTCCTCCCAAATTTCTATCAAGCTCAAATAATTTTTTTATCCCAAAAGAAAATCAACGTATTCATAGGATATGGGATAATGATATAATTTAATCATGGCTAGGCTAAATATATATGAGTGCCAATGAAAAATTGGGTAATAATTAAGGCTCAACAGGGTGATTAGGGATAAATAAATAGGGTTGGCTTGAAAGGCTCAATTGATCCAAAAATTGCCTATATGATTTTCTCAGTTAGATTTAGCTTAGGATTTCGCCTCAAGAGAAAATCAAACAAATTCTAACTATATGATCCAAGTGTGTGTGTGAGAGCCCTCATCTTTTCGAATTATATGCAATCCAAATAAATTCACATTAACATGCAACCTCTAAAAAATTCTCAATAATTATGACCAAATCTCATAGGTTTGCTTTTCATTCCTCTCTCCACTAATGTAAGCTAATTATCCAACCAAAAATCAATAGGACTTTTCTCGGGTTGTAATGTAAGACTGGGCTAAAAGATGAGATAACGTGAATTTTAAGCTCAAATCACCCATCAACACGTTGATTTCTAGGATCTAATTAGAGCCAATGTCACTGTCCAATTTCACTCCTTCAAGATAATTTTTCTGCCGCCATATATCATCATTCTTTTTTTTTTTCTTTCCTTTTCTCTCTCTTTTTTTTTTTGAATTGCTTTATGGTGGAGTTTCTCCCAAAGTCCCTCATAATATAACATGAAAATTTCCAATCCATTGAGTATCCAAAAGGCTCACTCAATTGAAAGTTGGATATGGAACCATAAAAGTAATTTTTTTTTGACAATACACCCCACAACAACCACTGCAATCACTTTTTTTTTTTCCTTCTTTTTACTCCATCATTCCTCCCAAATTTCTATCAAGCTCAAATAATTTTTTTTATCCCAAAAGAAAATCAACGTATTCATAGGATATGGGATAATGATATAATTTAATCATGGCTAGGCTAAATATATATGAGTGCCAATGAAAAATTGGGTAATAATTAAGGCTCAACAGGGTGATTAGGGATAAATAAATAGGGTTGGCTTGAAAGGCTCAATTGATCCAAAAATTGCCTATATGATTTTCTCAGTTAGATTTAGCTTAGATTTCGCCTCAAGAGAAAATCAAACAAATTCTAACTATATGATCCAAGTGTGTGTGTGAGAGCCCTCATCTTTTTCGAATTATATGCAATCCAAATAAATTCACATTAACATGCAACCTCTAAAAATTCTCAATAATTATGACCAAATCTCATAGGTTTGCTTTTCATTCCTCTCTCCACTAATGTAAGC